>NW_022436946.1:75792160-75836387 GCF_009761245.1 Sapajus apella | reverse complement strand
GCCACCATGCCCAGCTAATTTTTTGTATTTTTAGTAGAGACGGGGTTTCACCATGTTGACCAGGATGGTCTCGATCTCTTGACCTCGTGATCCACCCGCCTCGGCCTCCCAAAGTGCTGGGATTACAGGCGTGAGCCACCGCGCCCGGCTTGATTTCTTTCAATACAATTTATCAATTAGCTGCAAAGATAGGCATTAAGAAGAAAAAACTTTCATTCATTAGGCTACAATTTTAGATGAATGGAGTCTTCCTCCTCCACTTCCTCCTCTTATCTTCGTCCTTGCCTAATGTGTACTGAGGATGATCATTAGGTAGACAATTCTCAAACTGTTTTAGATGTATTAATTTATTTATCACCCACAATAGCACTAGGAGATAAGTACTGTTAGTATCCACAATTGATAGAAAAACTGAGCCAAAAGAAGACTGGCAACTTGCCTGAGGTGTAATAGCCTGAATAGTGGACCAGGATTTGAATACAGACAACCTGGCTACAGAGCCTAGATTCAGCGCTCAATCACTATGTTGTTTTAAGTATGATTTAGATTTTACTTTCCCTTTAAGATAATTATATACCAGTTATAGAAGATTTGTACAAATGCAGAAGAGAGAAACATTTGTTTTTTGAGAGAGTCTAGCTCTGTCACCCAGGCTGGAGTGCAATGGGGCAATCTCGGCTCACTGCAACCTCTGCCTCCTGGGCTTAAGCAATTCTCCTGCCTCAGCCTCCTGAGTAGCTGGGATTACAGCCACCATGCCCAGCTAATTTTTGTATTTTTAGTAGAGACGGGATTTTACCTTGTTAACGAAGCTGGTCTCTAACACCTGACATTGTGATCCGCCCAACTCGGCCTCCCAAAATGCTGGTATTACAAGCATAAGCCACTGTACCCAGCCCATTTTTAATATTTGAGTGCTCTTATTAAAAATTGAAAGTATGTAAAAAAGAGATTATTAGTTCTCCCTGTCTCATTCAAGGCCTGATTTGTCTCTTTTTCTCTTTCTAGAACTAACACAACTTGTTTTGTCTCCCAGATACCTGGACTCCTACAGTACTAAATGTATCACTTAATTTAGCACTTTAAAATTTTGTGATTTTAAAAATAAGGATAAGCAGGCCAGGTGCAGTGGCTCATGCCTATAATTCCAACACTTTGGGAGGCCAAGGCAGGTGAATCACCTAAGGTCAAGAGTTTGAGACCAGCTGGTCAACATGGTGAAACTCTGTCTCTACTAAAAATACAAAAATTAGCCAGGTGTGGTGATGCATGCCTGTAATTCCAGCTACTGGGGAGACTGAGGCAGGAGAATCACTCAAGCCCGGGAGGCAGAGGTTGCAGTGAGCTGACTGCACCATTGCACTCCAGCCTGGGCAACAAAAGCAAATCCATCTCAAAAAAAAAAAGTGTAAGCAAATCTGTACTTTTCTTTACAAAACACACACACAACATGCACACACAAACAAAACACACACACACACACATAGTAGGATGGCCCTCTGTTCTTCTCACCAGTTGGTGAGACAGATGCCTCCCATTATAGGCTTTCAGCCCTGGTTCTGCCATTATCTCTACAATCCTAACCAGTCTAGGACTCCCTCTGAGTTGAAAAAGGCCTAGGTACCCCAAAGGCTCAACTGAACTCCTGCTCCTGAATTGCTAATCACCAACAGGATTAACTTATGAAACAAGAGGATCCTTTTTGAGAGAAGCCTGGACATGCCTTTCTTTCTGTCCAGAAATTAGTTACATTAAGACATCAGGAAAGAAAGAAACTACAGCTTTGACAGTCAGCACCAACCAGAACTTCAAGAACATTTTTATAGAATGGAATCACTCTTTCAAGGGGTTTGCTAAAATGCATTTTTCTGCTCTGGGCCACCAAAATACTAATCCTGTATAGACGTACTTATAACAATTTGACATGATGCCTTGTCACTGTGAGCACCTACATGTGATTTTGTGGAGAAAAGTATGGATTTGCTGAGCTTTTATCTTTAAAATCACTTTCAGAGGTAGCAAATTCTCATTGCCTGGCAGGTGCCAATTTTGTTTGTCCATGTAACAAATAGAAAGGAAAACTGAAAAATGCTTTGAAAGCCTAGACCAATCTAGATTAGAATGGAAGGAACAGCATTTGATAGACAGCTTAAGAGATGAAGAAAGATGAGGTATTCAACCTAACATGGACTGGGTTTATAGAGTTTTGGAGGACAGAGAAGAGAAATTTCCCAACAGCTTGTATGCCTGAATAAAGAATCAGAGAGATATGGGGAAAGAGGCTTTAAAGTTATTTTCTCTGTGATATGAATGTAAACCCTTTTTGACACTGGTGTGAGTCATTGCAGAAGAGACTTAAATTGCTTTTTAATTTTGTTGGGTTTCAGATTTGTGTCTCTTTGCTTGCAGCAGCATGTTGAAATTGGCTAAAAGACTTCCTGGCTTTGGGTAGATTATAGCAAACCATCAACTGGGAAAACTCTTCCACTAATCCAAAACACTAAACAGCAGAGAAGGTGCCATCCTACAGGTAATGGCTATGATTGCACTTCTAATGAGAAGCAACTTACCAAACAGGAGTTTCACCAGTTGTGGATTTTGGGGGCAGGTACAATGGTGGAAAGGTCTTAAACAAATGTAACAGACAACACAGAGGTGTTATCCTGACAGAAGAAAACAAAACAGTGCTTCAGCCCAGCCTCATCTGCCAATGAGTGTTGCATTGAAGCTGAAGAATTACATTTGAAGAAGAAGGCCAATGGATGGAACACTAAAAGTCTGGGCAGATTTCTGGGAAGTGAGCAGGTTCTGTTTTGGTACAGTAAGTTCCACTCCTTAATCGTATTTAATTAATCTTGAGCCTCTCCTGCTGTCCTGTTGGCATTTTCAATACTAACAGATAGTTTAAAAGTTTATGGAAAACAAATGTTCTGAAAAAAAATACATGGATTTTAAAATTTTTACACCAAAATATACTTGTACTATTTTTTTATAACATGCCTCAACAGCATCTAGTTTGAGGCACTAAGAAGGATAAGACATGAGTTTCAAAAGAGCCCCATCAGAACAAGATGAACTCTGCTAAAATTAAAGCAAGAATGAACATCAATTTATGGTGAAACTTGGGTGGAAGAATGATTAAATAAATAATGGTTTATGAAAGTGTATGGAGAAAATGTCCCAAATAAATCAGCAGTTTACAAGTGAATAACTCATTTCAAGAAGGAATGAGATAATGTTGAAGATGAAGCTCACAGTGGCATACCGTTCACATATATTTACCAGGAAAAAATTCATCTTGTTTGTATTCTAATTGAAAAGGACCAACAATTAGCAGCAGAAACAATAGCCCAACACCATAGGCATCTTAATTTGTTCAGCTTACACAATTCTGACTTAAAAATTAGGGTAGAGCAAACTTTCCACTTCGTGAGTGCCAAAAGTGTTGTGCCCATTTGTGCTACAGACAAGAGCAGAGTTTTCAATGGACATTTTAAACAAGTAGGATCAAGATCCTGAGGCATTTCTTTGAAGAATTGTAACGGGATAAACATAGCTTTACTATTATGATCCTTAAAACATCGTACAATCAAAGCAATGGCTACCAAGAGGTGGAAGAAGTCCTGTCAAAGCAAAAGTGGATTAATCAAGAACAAAGGTTATGGCAGTTTTAGGGGATGCACAAGGTGTTTTGTATGTTGACTTTCCAGGAGCAGGGTGGGGGGGGGGGCACAAAACATTAACATCTGCTTATTTTAAGTGTGCTTTAAGAAATTTAGCGAAAGCTTTAGAAGAAAAACACCTGGGAAAGCTTCACCAGCGAGTCTGACTCCTCCATGAGCTCTTGCTCATTCCTTTCGTCAACCAAGAGGAATTTTGTGAAAGTTTTGATGGGGAATCATTAGGCTTTCACCTCACAGTCTTGATTTAAATTCCTCTAACTTCTTTTTGTTTCCTAATATTTAAAAAATCTTTAAAGGGCACCATTTTTCTTCAGTTACTAATGTAAAAAAAAAAAGATGGCGTTGACATGGCTACATTCCCAACTCTCATTTCTTTAGGGATGGACTAAATCACTGGTATCATAGCTTTCAAAAGTGTCTTGAACTTGATGGGGCTTATGTTGAGAAATAAAGTTTGCAATTTTTGTCTTTTAATTCCATTTTTCCATGAATTTTTTGAAGTCCTCTCCTATTGGGGTTTGTCCTTGTAAGAAGTAGTGGGCCATTTCCTCTCACCTTTCTTACTGCTGAACATCTCAGGTCACAAGTGAATTGTCAAGTGCCTTTCTTCCATAGCCCTGAGGTTTACATTCTATAACTCCCCAGTAAGTGATGTTTGTATTTTCCCGTCCTTAACCCCTAACTCACCTCTGTGCTTGCCTATTTTCCCCATCACACAACCCCTGCCTAAAAGAAATCTGTGAGTTTCCCTACGAGGCAACTAATGAAATCCTAACCCCAAATGAAGAGTAGATTATTTCCTTCTTCCGAACAAGTTATATAAAATGTTTTCTAAGCTTCACCTGTAGGATATACTTCTGTTTTTTTGTTTTTATTTTCTAGAAGATATATTATTCTGCTAAGAATCCTAGTTGGAATCATCAGAGGTCACTACTACGAAGAGTGTTTTGACAAAAGACCCTTCCTCAAGGACCTCTGCACTTTCTCCCAGAGTTAAAGTTAAAAAAAAATTTGTCTAAAAAAGGAGAAAATCAAATGAAAGTCATTCCAAAAGAGCACCATATGGCCCACAAGATGTGTGGGTATGGAAGACTCATGCGATGCGGGAAACACACAGATTCTGGAAATCAAAAATGAACCCCCCCCGCCCCCCACAAAGTAGGTCATCCCTCATAGCCAAATCCTGAGACCAAATTTCTCATCGCATGCTGCTAATTTAGTTTACCTCTGTTGGCATAAGTGTGTTCATTTAAAAGTGAATTTCATTCTCACCTCAGCATGGCTCATATTTGTGGTATAGCTAAATGGCTTTATCTTAAGGGTGATGTTGTGCAGCATATGTTACTAAAGTATAGCATCATCTTCTGATTTGAAAAAAAGAAATGTACATTTGAACTCACTTTGGAAGTATATGTACACAAAATTTCTCTCCTTTATAATAGCCAGCTAATGTTGTCATAAAAATTGAAAATAAGTTCGGAAGTAGAAAAGAACTCTCATGGCTTCCTTCAGGACAGGGTTTCTCAACCTTAGTACTATTGACATTTGGGGCTAGATAATTTTTTAATAGATTTCACTTTTTAGAGCAATTTAAAATTTGAGCATAAGGTACAGAAGGGCTCCATCTACCATTGCACCCAATAATTTCAATAATTTTTTTGTAGGAAGCTGTCTTGTGCATTTTAAGATGTTTAGCAGCATCCCTAGCCTCTTCCACTAGATGCCATTAGCATCTTGCAGTTGTGAGGACCAAAAATATCACCAGACATTGTCAAATGCCTCCTGGTTAAAATCACCCCTAGTTAAACATTATTCTTTCAGAGTTGGGCCTTACCCCTACAGGAACGATAGAAGGTAGATTCTGTCTTTGAATTTATTAAGGAGCACTATTTTTTATCCCTACTCAGTAAAATAGTACAACATGGCTAAATGTTTTATGAGTATTTTATTTCTTTAGATAAAGCCACTACAAGTTTATTATAAGCATTTGAGAAAGATGAGACAGTTGGAAGTGGGGTAGAAAAGACGTGGGGAGGAGGCCAGGAACGCTCCATAAGAAAGATGCACACACTGGTAACGCAGGGTCTGTCTCCAGCCTTGCATGTTCACAAGCTCAATATAGGTCAATAATTATTAGCTAATTGATCAGACTCAGAGTTTCAATTCACATGAAAAAAAACCTCATAAGACATTATTAAATGGAACAACCACTGATAATTTGTAAATAAGAAACATCATAGTAAAAAGTATCAAAATCCCTATGAGCTTTACTTGCACAATTTCCTCCAGTAAGTGAACCTGCATGGAAAATAAATTGTCAGAGGATGTGCTATAAATATGAAATCAAAACAGGGCAAGTAGGACTTGTGGTCTGATAGTTTAAAGGGTTTCAGGGTTTACTCAGCCTGGTACTCTTATCTCCACAGTGAGGCCCTTCTCCCTGCAGCTCTGGGGAAAGTCACATCTGAATTAGTGCTTCCACAAGTTAATGGGCTAAAAAAAATCCAGGAAACTTGTTAAAATTCAAATTTGTGGGCTCCATTCCCAGAGATTCTGATTTACTAGGATGGAGGTAGGACCAGTCATCAACATTTGTAACAGACATTCCAGGTGCTTGTGAAACACAGACCTGTGGTCTCCTTTGTATCTGCCTTTTCCCCTTTGCTTCTGTAAGGTTCTGCTCACTCTGGTTAACACGGCCTTTCTCTTGACATGTTAACACCTTCAGAGGTTGCAGTAAAGCCTGCCAGCCAGAAACACTCTCCGTCTCTGTAAGGTAATCCTGGAAATATAGGTATTGATTTCCACTCTATCAAAATGTCAGCATATCTCCCTTATTTCCTTACTGGGAATGAAGGAAGGCAGCAGGTAGGGACACAGAAATGTCAATCCCGCACAACACCTACAAGTAGTGCAAAGATGTTTTTCTTAAATTATTGTTGAAGGTAACAAACTTGAGGAAAGGTTGTGCCTCTCTTTTAAGCAGTCTGTGACTTTTTGTTGTTGATTTTAGGTTACTGATTTTAGTGAAATTACCAAACCAGGGAACAGAATATTACATACTGAGTAATAGGCACCCTGACTTGTCTCCAAGTCCTCCAATTACCACACTGAATGTCCTGTTCTTCACATTAGAAGCCCATCTGCCCATTCATTCTGTAAACATTTACTGAGTATTATTGGGATAGTTGTGATTTTCCAGGTTTTGAAATGTAAACTCTCCACTCTAGGGTGCAAAGTTGTAGGAGTAGGACTAGAGAGGGAGTAGAAAAATAAATAAAGGATGCTCCGGGTGCAAGAAAAGGGAAAGAACCTAACTCTAATAGGGTAAGTGTGGTCTGGGAGTGGAGGGGAAGGCAGCAAGCCTTCTCAGAGTAGGCTATACCTCTGCTGTACAGAGATGGTGAGGAGGAGTCTATCAGACAGAGCAAGGAAGAGATGACATTCAAAAACAATGAAATGTGAAGTACAAAGGCAGAGTACCGTGAGAGAGACCGGTGCTCCCTGAGATCTCTCGGTGACTTGTTTGGCTGAAATAAGGGGTGCATATGGAGATGTATCATGTCAGGAGGTAAGTGGGAGACACTCGTTGAAGGGCCTTGTACAAAATGCTGAGGACTTTTGACTTGATAAATTAGTGTAGAGACGAGTTCTTAGTTATTTTTAGCAAATGAAATGACATGAGTGGGTTTATGTTTAAGAGAGAGTGGGTTTATGTTTAAGCCTCCCTGTAACAAAGTGGAGGCTTCGTAGAGTGAGAGACTCAAGGAGAGGCTGAAAGTTTGGCTTGAGAAAAGATCATGAATAAGAATAAGGAACAGGGTCGTCTTGTCAAACATAAAACATAAAAGTTTTAAAACATTCATCCTCTGAGTAATCCATTTGCTTTAAGAACATTTTCTGGCAGTGCTCAGAGTCTATTGTATGGCAAAGAAAGATGATGATTGAATCCACTCACTGTTGTCATATATAATTTTTAGACCATGGAAGCAACAACTTGTAGGTTTGAACAAGAGGTATGGTAGAAGAAAATAATGAAGAGGCAGGAAGGAGAAGCATCAAATAATATATGCTTTTAATACATTTGAAGAGCATATTTGTAGTGGTGATTAGGAAATGAAAAAAAGCTAGGGAGATGGACTGTGATAGGGTGAAATATTGAAGATTAATGTATAAGTGGCAGTGAGGGGTTGGGGGAAGTGGGGATGGTTAATGAACACAAAAAATACAAATAATGAATAAGACTTACTATATACAACAGAGTGACTATAGCAAATAATAATGTAATAACATATTTTAAAATAACCTAAAGAATGCAATTGGATTGTTTGTAACTCAAAGGATAGATGCTTGGGGCAATAGATACCCTGTTCTTCATGGTGTGCTTATTTCACATTGTATGCCTGTATCAAAACATCTCATATACCCCATAAATACATATGCTTACTATGTACCCATGAAACATTTAAATTATTTAAAATATAAATATATATATGAGGCAGAACTATCCTAGGTGATGAGTCAACACTGCATCCAACTATTACAGGAAATCCCTGCAATAGATGGCCTATCAGGTATATTTGTAATCAACCACTCCTGCCCTTTCTCTTACTCCTGAAGCTACATTGGACAGGGTGACAGACCCTGTGTCCATGTTTATGATGCTGTGTGGCAGCGTTGACCAATTGGACCAACCAGTTTCTCACTTGAGGAATCTTACATAAGAATATCAGCCATTCTGTTTTGCTTAAACTCTGGTGCTGTGGAGTATCACCATCTTTAACATGTGCCTGTTCATCAGAAGAAAAGAAAATGAGAGAGAGAGAGAGAGAGAGAAAGGGGGAGAGAGAGAAAGCAGGCAGAGAGAAACAGAAATGAGAGTCTTTATGTCCAGGAGGGAGAACTCTATTTTCCCCAATGACTTTTCAGTTCTCAGTTCATTTCCTTGGATGTTCTGCCTGTAATTTGTTTACCTGAGCTGGACTTCTGTGATATAATTCTTTAGGAAAGAAAGCTCACTCACATTCATAAATTACACACTTCAGATTTAAGTAACTTTATTCGCTTATCAGCTTGGCTACAGTGTTACGATTAAATAATAGCTTCTATGTGGAGGTAGAAAAAAAAGTATTATATTCATTTCGAAAGGAATATATATACATATAGCTACCACCTTTTTGAAGGGAAATTTGGCAACAGCCAAATTTATATGAAATGTAAGAATTTCATATGTACATTCATTTTGACATAAAGCTTTCATGTTACATAGTCCCAAAAGTAAATAATCTTCTGTATGCATAATTGTATTCATTGCAATATTCTTTGTAATATCAAAAAACTAGAAACATGGTATATATCCACAAATAGAGACTGGCTAGTTACTTACATTGTGATACATACACACACTGTAATGCCTATACTACGCTATCCTCAAATGCAATGAAATATGTCTATATTGGCCATTATGTAAATATTTCTAATATATTTTACTGAATGAAAAAGCAAGGCACCAAGGAGTGTGCATACTGTAATTCCATTTGTGTACATTTTATAAGTATATAGTTATATATGCACATATACCCATAATATTTTCTGGATACACAACAAATTGGTTGCAGTGATTAATTTGGAGTGAACAACTTGAGTGCACTGCCAAATGGAGGAGAAAGCAAGCTTTTTTCTTCTCAACTTTTCTTTAAATTCAGTGGGTACATATGCAAGGCTGTATTGTGTCTGCTGAGGTTTGGGGTATAATTGAACCCATTTTCCAGGTAGTGAGCACAGTACCCAATAGTAGTTTCTCAATGCTTGCCCTCCCCTCCCTCTCACCATCTTCTTGTGGTGCCCAGTGTTTATTATTCCCATCTTCATGTTTGTGAGTGCCCAATGTTTCACTCCCCCTTATAAGTGAGAACATACAGTATTTGGCGTTTTGTTTCTGCATTAGTCATTTAGGATAATGGCCTTAAGCGGCATTCATGTTGCTGCAAAAGACATAATTTCATTCTTTTTATGACTGTATAGCATTCCATGGTATATACATACCACATTTTCTTTATCCAGTCTACCATCTGTGGGCACCTAGGCTTATTCTATGTCTTTGCTATTGTGAATAGTTCAGCAATAAACATACAGGTGCATGTGTCATTTTAGTAGAGCATTTTATTTTCCTTTGGATATATACCCAGTAGTGAGATTGCTGGGTCAAATGATAGTTCTATGTTTAGTTCTTTGAGAAATCTCCAAACTACTTTCCACAGTGGCAGAACTAATTTACATTCCCACCAACAGTGTATGAGTGTTCTGAGAAAAGAAACTTTTTTCTTTTTAGTCTATGCCTCCTTTATATGCTATTCATCTTTTTTAGTATGTCCATATGTTATGTTGATTTAAAGAATAAAATAAACTTGCTTTCAGTAGCAGTTCTAATATGGGTCATCTATAGCAAGGCTACTCAAAGTACTGGTCCATGACAAACTCATGTGTATATGTCGGAATGTAAGTCAACACATTGTTTTCTTCAGCAAATAGTCTTCCTATTAAAAAAATAATGACAGCTGAACTAAACAGTGTGCTTAGTGATATAGTTGATTTCCATTCTAGGGCAATCTCCTCATCCCTCACTGGCCAGCATCAAACAGTCCTCGTGTGGTTTTCACACCACCCTTTAAATAACAGTGATTTTATACTTCAATATGATTTTAGGACAAATTCTCACTTCTCCCAAGCGTACTTGTACATTAAGACTCATTCTTTGCTTTGGAGGATAATAAATTTCAAAAATATGGTAAAGCTATTTTCTTGAGCAGAATTCTTTTCTTAATCCCCCAGTCCACGTAGGCACTCAGGGGGCCAGGCTGACAGTGGCTCTGTCATCCTTAACAAGTGGCTTTAAGAGCATAGAATACTATGCAGCCCTAAAAAATGATGAGTTCATGTCCTTTGTAGGGACGTGGATGAACCTGGAAACCATCATTCTCAGCAAACTGATACAGGAACAGAGAATCAAGCACTGCATGTTCTCACTCATAGGCAGGTGTTGAACAATGAGAACACGTGGACATAGGGAGGGGAGCATCACACACTGAGGTCTGTGGGCGGGGGTACTAGGGGAAGGACAGTTGGGGGGTAGGGAGTTGGGGAGGGATAACATGGGGAGAAATGCCAGATATAGGTGATGGGGAGGAAGGCAGCAAACCACATTGCCATGTATGTACCTATGCAACAATCCTGCATGTTCTTTACATGTACCCTAGAACCTAACATGAAATTATGTGTGTATATATATATATATATATATATAATAAAATATCTTTAAAAAAAAAAAGAGCAGCACTGTTGTCAACAGTGGTAAGAACTAGGATACAGTCTCTCCTAAATGTAAGGCTCCTGGGATAGTCAGTTCCTTGCTGGACAGCTCCTTCCTAGAAACAATGTAACATTGTGGAAGAGAAATTATCCTTCGGGTAGCTCTGTCACAGCATTTAGCATTTCCAGTAATGAAATGCGAAACCATAGAAATCTGATGCACTATTCCCAAATAACCATTTATATATAATAGATGTTTTAATTCTGATCATTAACTTTATACCTTTTTTGTATACATGGGTGAAATACTCTCCTTAACAAACTATGGATGGCAATCAATATAACATTTATAAAATATATTTAACTTGAGAAAACAAGGCAACATGGTAACTAGCTGATGACATAATGTGATACAGTAACCTAATCTACTCTGTGGTATACATATTTCTTTTGGCCTCCCCAGCCTACTGTGAACAGCTCACCCACCCTAGCCAAACAACCCTGAACATTTCGTTGAAATTCCATAACCCAAACTTTTGCCCATTGCCCCTAAATATCTGGGCCAATTAGGGAGACAAAAACTAGTTAGGGGTGGTAAGGGTGGCCACTTTGGCCATGTGCACGTGGAGAATAAAAGTCGGTAAAGAAAAGATAATAAGGGTCACCCACAGAGAGAAGCCGAAATAAGTAACCACCTGGCCCAGAAGCAAGATGTACTGATAAAGTGGTGTCTGCCTCCTGAAGGCTTTTCTGTTCTTGGTTCTGGTTCCCCAAGGTTTCCTTGTGTTCCATATATCGTGATGACTAATTACCTCATTATTTTTCTTTTACTAAGTTCATTTGAGTATGCTTCTGTTATTCACAAATAGCCTTAAGACAACTGTTTATCATTCATTCCTTCCAAATTTCGTGCTCATACAAATCAGGTGGTGAAGAAAAATCTTGATTAGGCCCATAGAATTCAGATGTCTACAACTTTTTTAAGTTAGAGCTTCTAAATCTATTTTTTGAGCAATTAATGCAGAGAAGGTCCGCTCCCATCTTTTGCTCATGCAGATTTATCTCTTTCAAGAATATGTACGTGGCATAGAATATTTGGCAATTCCGCTTTTAAAAATATATTTTCTGCTTTCTTATGTTTTCACTTCATGTAGTACTCATAGTCTCGGTTTGCACTTGCACCCCAACTTTGTACAAGACATGCTAGACTCTAAAATGTGTGAACTTATCTGACCTGCACTTTTTTCATCCTGTCACGCTCCCTGATTGTAGATTCACAGTAAAGAGTCCTCCAAGTTTTTGTTTGAATGACAACCAAACTCAAATTGCTGATTTTGACCCTGCAGTTGTGACACTAAACATATTTCTTTCTTAGCCCACATTTATAAGAAAATAAAATTGTTTGAAGAGCAGCAACTTTAGTCATTATCAAGAATAAATTCTTTTATACCAAAGTACAGAGAATATTTTTCATTAACTACTTGCCTCACCAGATGTGTAATTTTCTTCTAAGTGGATTTATCAGAATACATGTATACTCATTCCAAACATGTATCCAGTTATCATAAAGAACATCAGTCTCATGACTTTGTAATATAGACAAACTCTCCGATGTGGTCTGCCTCTGTGTCCCCGCCCAAATATCACCTTGAATTGTAATAATCCCCACGAGTCTAGGGAGGGACTCAGTGGGAGGTGATTGAATCATGGGGATGAGATTTTCCCATGCTGTTCTCATGACAATGAATAAGTCTCATGAAATCTGATGGTTTTTTAAAGGGGAGTGTCCTCTTGTCTGCCACCACGTAAGATGTGCCTTTGCTCTTCCTTCATTTTCTGCCATGATTGTGAGGCCTTCCCAGCCATGTGGAACCATGAATTCATAAACCTCTTTCCTTTGTAAGTTACCCAGTCTCAGGTATGTCTTTATTAGTGGCACAAGAACAGACTAATACACTCCCTCTGTAAAAAATATTTTCCCTTGATTTCACTCAGCAAAGCTCTTTGCTCCTTTCCTACTCTGAATTTCCAACCAGTCCTCCTTCTGGCATGAGGGACCCCAAGAAGGGAGTTGTGAGCTGTGGGGACAGGCGGAGCTCAGATTCTCAGGCAAGGTACCATTCCTTAGGAACATTTTCTCAGGTAAGTCTGAGGAAAGGGCACCATCAGGACATTTGATCAACCTTTCTGCTTGTTCCTACCCTGAGATTGAGGCATTAATATGTGAGTTTGGGAATGAGGCTCATCAGAAAAGGATTTTTAAATCAGCACTGTAAAAAGATTTACTCACTTCATATTATCTCTCTCAGATTTTTCCATTTCTCCCCATTCATAAAAAATATGGTGTTTAAATGTTTTTTTCAAAGAGAACTAGAGTGTTTGTTAAAAACTGAAGAAAATCAAAGGCTTCTGGGTAAGACAAGATCCCGGAGAAATCAGTCCTATTTCAGCCAAAGCTCTTTTATTTTCACGATGCAGTAATGTCTTAGTTGCTCAGTGTTCTCATACTAGGTGACTTTTTTGTTGTTTGTTTTAATGACATGAAATACTCACCAGCCAGAGAGGATAGGGTACTTATTTTCTCAATGGGCCTTTATATGAATCAGTAAAATCTAGCCCATTTCTATGGTTTCCATCTTGTTCCTATCTCTTGTTTTTCTCCCTCTATTTCTGTCTCTTGTCTTTCTCTCCCTCACTTGAATTACTTGAAAACAATTAGTGCAATTATCTTTATTCAGCCCCTATGACACTCCCTCTCTCTTAGACCTGCAGACCTGCCACCACATCATGACAGTAATATGAATATCAAATTCAATTATTCTAATGAAAACTTTAATTGAAGGCTGTCATTTTCTCTCAGTCTCATTCTAAGTGATACCAATTCTTTATTTCTAACTTTCTGTATCCCCCAAAGGTGGTCTCCTCAGATCTTAGTCCTTTATACATTATTGTTCTGTATAATGGCCTGTTTTCAGAATTTCATATTTTTATAGCAAATATCTTATTGACCACTTAAATGTGGTGGTAGTGTGCTTAATAATTAATTGCTTTCTATTTTATACACATATACAAAAAAACCCAAAATACTAATTTTTTTAGATACATTATCACTCTGTCACCCAAGCTCAAGTACAGTGGCATGATCATAGATCACTGCAGCCTCTAACATCTGGGTTCAAGCAATCTTCTTGCTTCAGCCTCCCAAGAAGCAGGGACTACAGGTGTTTTGCCACTATGCTGGGGTAATTTTTTTTTTTTTTTTTTTTTTTTGGCAGAGATGGTTTTTTGTTGATCAGGCTAACAACAAACTCCTGGCTTCAAGCAATCCTCCCACCTCAGCCTCCCAGAGTGCTGGGATTATAGGCATGAGCCAACATGCCCAGCACTAACCATTTTAATTGGGTATATTTAGGTTATTTTAGGTGTATGTCAAGACAGATTGGTGTTTGGAGTTCAGTCTCCCAGAATTTTGCTAAATAGTAAAGTCCTTTTCACAATCCTATTACTCTTGTTACCTCTTCTATTAACTTCTGGTCTTTTCTTCTTGTTTTAACTTCTGTGGGTCTCAGTTTCTTCATCTGGGAAATCAAGGCTATTTGACTATGTCACATCTAACTCCAAAATTCTTGTTACCTTATTAGCAAATCAGTGTTTTCTCCTTGTTACAAACATCTTTAGAAATCCCCCACAGATAAATAACCAAGAATAGGTGCAAATATTTTGATTAATTATTAATTTCTCTAAGCACCAAATTTCACATGGATAGAATGAGATGTTGTTCAGAGCCAGTTTGACCTATGATCCCACTATACGTATGGTAGATACCTGCTGCCATTTCAATTTAGGAATTATTTTTTGCTACAAATAACTTTACGTGTTTTCTGTTGTCAGAAACCAAAAACTCTAGAACCCCACTGTCTTTCCTGGCTCTAAGAAAGCTTAGAGCCAAATCCATTGTTCAAATGTTGTAGTATGTCTGATGCTATGGCTGAGGAAAACATCTCTTTCCTTTCAGTTGGATTTTGTTCTGTATCATCCTCAAATGCCTTTCTTGAGGAGTTTTAATTTGTAGGTATGAGCAAAATGCAATACTTCAATTAACAGTAGTCTTGAATTCCATACTGATACATTTTCAGGTTCTTGGTTATATGTTAATTGAAGAATGTACAATTGTTCACCTTCCAGCCTGTTGGCAGAAGCCATGAGTAAAGATTTATTCCCTCCGTAGGTATGTCTTTCCAGAGACTAAGGAGCTGTTTGGAAGTATTGGAGTATGAGAAAATGGTCCCATAGAACCCATCCATAGGGAGCCAAAGTGGAAAAACTATCCAGACACTGTAGCAGTTTATGCAAAAACCACCTGCTCGTATGTGCTCAAATGGAACTATTTTGCATAATCAGATCCTTTAAGTTCCCCAGGCCTGCAGAGTCACCATTATTTTTATATCCCAGGGGACATCCTTAATGCTGAGAAATATGTTCTTGCACTAAGAGCTATAGCTATTTGGTTCCTTTCTTTCTCAATGTCCTTCTTTCTTGGCCCAATGATTAAGATATTTTCTCCTCAAGTCAAAGCAGCTGTGTACAAGGTTAATAGTGGTCAACAGTTGTACAGTCTCTCAGCTTCCCAATGGAACTCTTCCCATAATCTAGTTCAGAAGAGCCTTTTACGTTTCCATTTGTAGATTTGATCAGTTCCAGCACTACTCAGTCTTGAATGTTTAAGAAATTTCGTTTAACTAAAGAAACTCATGATGTCTTTCAAAATCACACAACAGATAATATTCACTAAGAATTGTAACCACTTCTCTTTTGGACTATCACTCACCTATATCCAGTATGAACTCAGCAGCTAAGGAGGACAAAACAAAAGTGATGGCAATGTTTGAAAGGCAGCTAAGGAAATAGGTCAATTCTACTTTCATTTTATAAATCCAGTATCACCTTGATAGAAAAATCAGGCAAGAACACAACAATAACAGCAAAATAAAACTACAGGACAATATTCCTGGTTAATAGAGATGAAAAAAATTTCAAAAAAATACTAGCAAACTGACTCCAACAGTGCATCAAAAAGGTAATTCACCATAAGCAAGTAGCCTTTATTCCAGAGATGCAAGGATGGTTCGACATATGCAAATCAATAAATCTGATTCACCACATAACCAGAATTAAGAACAAAAACCTTATGATCATCTCGCTTGATGTACAAAAATGACTCAAAGGAATCCAACATCCCTTTATGAAAAAACCTTCAACAAACTAGGCATCAAAGGAGCATACCTGAAAATAAGAAAAGTCATCTATGACAAGCACATATCCAACATTATACTGAATGGGAAAAAGTTGAAAGCATTTCCACAAGAACTGGAAAAAGAAAAGGATGTCTGTTGTCACCACTCCTATACAACATAGTACTGGAAGTCCTATCCAGAGCAGCCAGACAAGAGAAAGAAATAAAAGGCATCCAAATTGAAAAACAGAAAGTCAAACTATCTTTGTTCACTGACAACATGGCCATAACCTAGAAAACCCTAAAGACTCCTCTAGAAGAGTCCCAGAATTGATAAGTAACTTTAGTAAACTCTCAGAATAGAAAAATAATGTACAAAAATCAGTAGCATTTGTATACGTGAATAATGTTCGAACTGAGAACAAAATTAATAACTCAATCACATTTACGATAGCTACTGTAAGATACTTAAGAATACATTTAACCAGGGGGAGAAAGATCTCTACAAGAAGAACTATACACTGTTGGTGGGGATGTAAATTATTTCAACCATTGTAGAAAGCAGTTTAGGTATTTCTCAAATAACTTTAAACATAGCTACCATTTAACCCAGCAATCACATTACTGGATGTCTCCCCAAAGGAAAGTAAATAGTTTTATCAAAAAGACATCTATACTTACATGCTTATTGGAGCACTATTCACAATAGCAAAGTCATGGAACCAACCTAAGTGTCCACCAACAGTTGACTGAATAGAGAAAATGTGATATATGTATGTATATATACACACATACATACACATACACATATATATAACAAGAAAATGTGATATATATGTGCTTATATATCTACATATATCACATTTTCTTGTTATATATAATGTGTGTGTGTGTGTATATATATGTATGCCATGGAATATTATGCAACCATAAAAAAGAATGAAATCATGTTCTTTACAGCAACATGGAAGGAGCTGGAAGACGTTATCTTAGATGAATTAACTCAGAAGCAGAAAATCAACAATTATATGTTCTCACTTATAAGTAAGAGCTGAACAATATGTATATTTGGACATAAAAATGGAGAGAATATTTTATCAACATGAGGATTGGGGGAAAATAGAGATAATAGACCATGAGGGCTCCAAAAGGGAGGAGCTCTGGTGAGATAAGGATGAAAATTGAAAAATTATCTATTGGCCGGGTGGTGGCTCACGCCTATAATCCCAGCACTTTGGGAGGCCGAGACGGGTGGATCACAAGGTCAAGAGATCGAGACCATCCTGGTCAACATGGCGAAACCCCATCTCTACTAAAAATACAAAAATAATTAGCTGGGCATGGTGGCGCACACCTGTAGTTCCAGCTACTTGGGAGGCTGAGGCAGAAGAATTGCTTGAACCCAGGAGACAGGCTGCAGTGAGCCGAGATGGTGCCATTGCACTCCAGCCTGGATAACAAGAGCGAAACTCCATCTCAAAGAAAAAAAAAAAACAAAAATTATCTGTTAAGTACAGTGTTCAATATTCAGGTGATGAGTACTCTAGAACCCCAAACCCTTCTCTTTTGCATGTAATATCTGTGTAACAAACAAGCACATGTATTCCTAAATTCTAAAATTTAAAAAAAAAATGAAAAATCACATTACATCACATGAGGATCTCAAACCCTTATAAAACATTTCATTATCTCAGTTTACTGTTCTTTTTCAGTTGGGAATCAGAAAAACACATTATTTAGAAATAATCTCAATAGTAAGAGTTAGGACAAAAAAGTTATAGATGACTCCTGAGTTATATGCTACTTCTAAGCTACTTTCCTTAGCAAATAAAAAGCTCATGATTTTATGTGAATATATAAATGAAACCCACAACCTCTGATTTGAAACTAGTTTATGGAAAGTCTAAATTGAAAATGGGAAGGTGAACTACTTCATTGTATCTTCAGGTTTATTTGAGACTCTCATAGAAATGTTCCCCATAAGCAGATTTTGTACTGTCCCAAACCTGAAGAGTGCCCAATCTTCTATACTCCAAGGGACTTTCCTAGCATTGGGAAATGCGTTTGCTTTCTCAGGAATTTCCTCCACCCACACAGCAAACCAGCAAACTGACTGCACAAAGACCAGCATTCAGCAGTCCATCTTACCTGAATTTGCATCCTCACTCTGAGTTTGCCCCTCCACACTGCTTTATTTGTCTTCATAGTACTTATCATTGCCTGACATGATTTTAGCTATTTGTAGATTACCCCTCTTCTAAACAAGAATGCCAACTTCGGGAGTGACTGAATTGTTGACTGTTCTGTCCATAGCTCTAACCACAGCACTTAGAACAGTACAGAGTACATAGAATTCACTCAATAAATACTTTTTGAATAAATAAATTAACAAATAAATATTGGCAAATTCCACCAGTGAGCTGTTCTTCATTCTGCTTTGTTATACATATAGAAAGAAAAAGAATGCTAGCTGAAGTGATTCACTTTTTATGGCATTCTGTATTAAGTGAATGCCAATGAACACTTAGAAGTTCTTTTTATTATTGACGATATCCTTTTTTAAAAAAAAAGTATTTGATAGTGCATTTCTTTTTGTTTTGTTTTGTTTTTTGTTTTTTTGCCTAATTTTTTGTCTAGGAACCAACTGAAAAATCTAAGTTCTTAATATCAAAATTTAAGTTCATTTGAATAAAATACTTTATTTCACTTATCTTTTTAGTAGAAACAGGAAATCTATCACCAAACCAGAGACATTGAGCAAAGCTAGATTGTGAATGTTAAACGAATTTTTTTTTCCATAGGACACTAAATAGTATTTTTTATAAATTGCAAAATTCTACTAAAAATTGGTGAAGTAAGGCCAGGTGCGGTGGCTCACACCTGTAATCACAGAACTTTGGGAGGCCGAGGCGAGCAGATCACGAGGTCGGGAGTTCGAGACCAGCCTGGCTAACATAATGAAAACCCATCTCTACTAAATATACAAAAAATTAGCCAGGCATGGTGGCGTGCGCATGTAATACTAGCTACTCGGAGGCTAAGGCAGGAGAATCCCCTGAACTCAGGAGGTGGAGGTTGCAGTGAGCCGAGACGGCACCACTGCACTCCAGCCTGTGTGACAGAGTGAGGCTCCATCTTAAAAAAAAAAAAAAAAAAAATGGCAAAGTAGAATAACTGGTTTTTATTTTTTATTAATTTTGTTGTACATGTAGAGTACAGTATAATGTTTCAATACATGTAGACATAGTAAATGACCAGATCAGGATAATTCACTTGTCCATCACTTCATTTTTTATTGTTTTGAAATGGAGTCTCGCTCTTTTTACTCAGGCTGTAGTGCAGTGGCACAGTCTCAGCCCACTGCAACTTCTCCTCCCGGGTTCACGCTATTCTCCTACCTCAACCTTCCAAGTAGCTGGTGTGGGCCACAGGTGTGGGCCACCACACCCAGCTAATTTTTTTGTATTTTTAATAGAGACTGGGTTTCACCGTGTTAGCCAGGATGGTCTCCATCTTCTGATCTCGTGACCCGCCCACCTCAGCCTCCCAAAGTGGTGGCATTACAGGCATAAGCCACCGTGCCTGGCCCTCCCTCACTTCAAACATTTATCATTTCTTTGTGTTGAGAACATTCAAAATCCTCTCTTCTAGTTATTTTGAAATATGCAATACAATATTGTTGACCAGAGTTATCTTACTGTGCAATTGAAAACCAGAACTTATTCCTTCTATCTGTAATTTTGTCCCTGTTTGCTGCTTTCCCCCCTAGGCTTTGTTAGCCAATATTCTCCTCCATGCTTTTCTGAGGTCAGCTTTTCTAAATTCTGCAAAGGAATGAAATCATGCTGTGTTTGTCTTCCTGTCCCTGGCTTATTTCACTCAACATGATGTCCTCTAGGTTTATCCATGCTGCCACAAATGACAAGATTTTATTTTTTTATGGCTAAATATTATTTTATCCATTCATCTGTTGATTGACAGATTGATTCCATCTCTTGGCTATTAATGAACAGTGTTGCAATAAACCTGGGAGTAAAGATATCTCTTTGACATACTGATTTCATTTCCTTTGGATATATACTCAGTTGTAGGAATGCTGGATCATATAGCAATTCTGCTTTTAATATTTTGAGGAACCTCCAAAGTGCCTTATATAATGGCTATACTAATTTACATTCCCAGCAACAGTGTATGTGTTCCCATTTTTCCATGTCAATGCCAGCATTTATTTTTTGTTTTTTAATAATAGTCATTCTGATAGGTGTGAGATGATAGCTCATTGTGGTTTGAAATTTCATTTCCCTGATTAGTGATGCTGAAAATTTTTTCATATATCTATTGTCTATTTAAGTATTTTGCCCATTTTCAATTGGATTATTTGCTTTTTTGCTATTAAGTTGTCTGAGTTCCTTTTATATTCTGGATGTTAACCCTTTATCAGATGCATAGTTTGCAAATATTTTCTCCCATTCTATAGATTGCTTCTTCATGCTGTTGATCATTTCCTTTGCTGTGCAAAAGTTTTTAGTTTGTGATTCTCATTTGAACAGGTATAATGAACATTCTTTCTGTAATTGATCTTTATTTGAAATAAATTTTAATTTTATTTCATTTATGAATAGAATAATTTTATATTGTGATGAATAAGTATTCCTAATCTCCAAAACATAAATTAACATCTTATTTAATGACAAAGCAAAAAAATCTCTATAAACTCCTCTCAGATAAAAAAAATATATATTAGCAGTATCTCAGAAATTCCTCTTTTTCTTCCCTTTCCTTCCTCCCCGCCACGGGATCCACCATTCTGAATGTTATTATAATCACTTTCTTGATTTTTCTCTGAAGTGTTACTATCACATTATACATCCCTAACCAACGTTGTTTGATTTTGCCTATTTTTAAATTTGTAAACTGGAATTATGCATTCTGTTAGCTCCTTTTTTCAATATTATACCACTAAGATTCATTAATGCTGTTGTGTGAATATGCAATTGATTCTCTTATTTATACAATGAAAAATATAAAGCATTCTACTGTTGATGGTTATTAAGATTATTTCCAGGGTTGGTTTAATACCAAGAGTGCTGCTATAAATATTCTTGGATAGGTATATTATATATAAGCATGCATTTCTCTAGAATTCATCTGAGATTAAAATTGCTGATCATGAATTTCTAGTAATATAATTTGCTCTTAAACATTTGTTCAAAATGGTTTTACCAATTTACACTTCCACCAACAATGGACACATACTTCCATTTACATCGCACCAACCCCTAGGATTATGAGACTTCTTAAAGTTTGCCAATATACTAGGTACATAGTGGCACCTAATTTTGGAATTTGTTTATATTTATCTGATGACTAATAAGATCGAGACATTTATTGGACATTTTAATTTCCTCTTTTATGACTTTCGTCCACTTTTATTCTTTGTTTTTAACTGATTCTGAGTCAATAAATTCTAGGTATACTGATAGCCAATTATAGGTATTGCACATATACTTTCTCTCTCTAGGTTGTCTTTCAATTGTGTTTTGATGATCAGATATTCTTAAATTAAATGAGGTTAAATTAATCTTTTTTTTAAGGTTAGTGGAGTTTGTGTCTTATTTAAAAATTATTCCCGGCTGGGCGCTGTGGCTCACGCCTGTAATCCCAGCGCTTTGGGAGGCTGAGGCGGGTGGATCACGAGGTCAAGAGATCGAGATCATCCCGGTCAACATGGTGAAACCCCGTCTCTACTAAAAATACAAAACATTAGCTGGGCATGGTAGCGCGTGCCTGTAATCCCAGCTACTCAGGAGGCTGAGGCAGGAGAATTGCCTGAACCCAGGAGGCGGAGGTTGCGGTAAGCCGAGATTGCGCCATTGCACTCCAGCCTGGGTAACAAAAGCGAAACTCCGTCTCAAAAAAAAAAATTATTCCCAACTCTTAGTTCATAAAGATCTCATCCAACATTATTTTGTAAAATCTTTATAGTTTCAATTTTTACACATAGGCTTATGACATACTTACAGTTTATTTTTATGAATGACACAAAGTACTAAGTCCAATTTTTTCACCACTAAATATGCTAAGTGTGTGAGATAATACATATTTTAACTAGCTTAATTTGGTCATTCCATAATATTTATACATTTCAAAATATCATGATAAATATATATAATAACAAAAAATTTTAATACCCTTTGGATGATTTAGCAGCATAAGTTATGAAATGTTTTATTTCCATTACCATTCAATTTGAAATACTGTGTAATCCATTATGATTTTCTTTTGATCCATATACTATTTAGATGATTATTTCTTAATTTTCAAATATACTGCTATTTCCTGGCTTTATTGTTGTTTTCCATTCCTAACATAATTGCTTTGTGGTCAGAAAACATAGCCTGTAATACTTTAATTCTTTAAATATGTTGAGCCATGCTTTATGTCTAATGTATGGCAATTTTTATGAATACCACTATGTACATGAAAAGACTGAATTATCCAGTTAGTTATATGAGTAAAAAAGACTTAAATATAACCTGATGCTATATAATAATATCAAAGAAAAAAAACTGAGTTACCTAAACAATTGGACCTCTCCCTCCTTCTTCTTCTTATGCTGTATATACTCCTAGAGTCTTTAAAGCAGTTGTTGGCAATGTGGAAAAGAAGAAGCCAATTGTGTCTGCACATAATTTTTTCAACTTGGTCAACTGAGAGGCTCACACCTATGTTGTTATGTCCAATTTTTTTCCCCATGAACCAACAGACAGCATATTTTCAGAATTTCAAATGTCAATTAAAAAACATCTGGGAAAGAAAAATTTGCTGTTAGTAACTCACACCAACTAATCTGTAATGAATTACTATAAATTTGATGCTGTTCCCCAGCATCAAAGGGTAATATATAAGATAACCATTTTTTTAAACTTTGGCATTCATTTTTAGTTTCACACTATTGCAGATGGAGCCAGTTTCACTTTTCACCTTACAGCCTAAGAATCTTTCACAGGAAAAATCATTTTATTTTGTATTAATAACATACTGATTACATAGTGGTGTCAAAGACTGAAATGACTGTGAATTTCAGTCTTGAGGATGACTGAAATGACAGTCATCCTCAAGACTGAAATCTCAGTGAATTTACTATATGACTAGAAATACATAAGACCAGTTCACACAACACTCATTGATACCCAGGCAGCACAACAGGTAGTGATATAACAATTTTGAATCTTGTTCTGTGTTACCCGAGTTTAGGTTGGACTCCCTGAAACCTGCGGTTCCTTTTTGTATTACATTTTGTATTAGTTTAATGAAAGGTCTTGAACAATATCTAGTGAAGCTGGTAATAATAATTGAGATAATAATATTCTTACTCCTTCCCTTTGCATCTGTGTGACTTTGAACACGGGGCTTAACCCCTGTAGTTCTGTTTCTTCTTCTTTGAGATTGGAAAAATCATACCAACATTGCAAGGTCGCCGTTGAGAGTGACATGTCAGTATTCTTGTATGCGACTATACAACATGTTTGGCACATTGTGTGCATACAATGCTTTGAACACTTTATATTTCTGTGATGATCAGATTAGTATTAGCTGCTGGAGGTAGCCAAACCTGTAACACAAGGGAAGGACGCACTGATGATAGGAGACAAATGGATCAAGGCTTTTAAACATAGCCAAGTCTCTCCTTATGGCTGCTTCCCAAAAGCAACAATTTCCATTTAAATCTTTGAAAATACAACAAGATGAAGTGCTTTTCAGATGACAGGGTCCACTCCAAGACACAAGTGGCTTTTACATAGAAAATAACTGGATAATCAAAACAATATCTAAAGCCTCCTGTCAGACATTATCCTTTTCTACTATGATTCATTTTACTTCAGGTACAGACATCTCAGTGTCACTGTACGGTCTGGTTCCTTTTAGATGTCCTTTCAGATGAAAAGGAACATGATTTTTCAGGCTTTTTCAGACAGGAAAAGCAAAATGCAACTAATTTATTTATGATTCTGTTTTGTTCAACTCAGTAAGTGTATTTTTTTAAGCTTTGTTCCAGAAAAGTAAAAATATGGCTCTATTTACCAGAAGGGTTTGAGAAGGGAGAACTTTCTGAATGCCATCAAATAATTCATTGTTACTTAGTATAAGTCATTTATGTTTTCTACCACAGAAAAATTGATTGTTATAGTTTCTTCCTTAGGCAAAAAGACACAGAAGAATTCAAAGTTAATATAGTAATAATAATAGCTGATATTTATTTATCACCACCTAGGAGTTGTCTGCTAATCTAAGCACTTCATATGTAATTAATAATGTTTAATCTTTGTAATAACCTTTTATGGAAGCTGCTAGAATCATCTCATTTTCAGATAAGGAAATGAAGGCACACAGAAGTTAAATAACTTGCTTAAAGTCATGGGACTAGTAAATGGTAGATTCAAACCCAAGCAGTCTATCTCAAATCCTTACAAGTATACATTGCTGCATTTCCAGTGAAATAACAAATATAGATTCTGATCCCCAACAACAGACATTTAATGAATCAACCAAGATATGAAAAAAAATAATGTAGGAATTACCCTACCAAAGGTTTTCCCTGTTTGTTTTTTTAAGTAAGATGTGTTCCTCATGTCTAATGTAAAGGTAGGTATATGGTTGCCTTTCTCTTCTGACAAGAAAACCTGGTTCTTGGTACTCATCATGATGTAAAGAGGGTATACTCCTTACAATTGTGCTGCAATAGCTCCAGTGCAGTTCATCCTTTGAGTTCGAAGGCTATATTTCATATGCTGTTTCATAAGATTTTTCTAGAAGTCTTGGTTCAAAATGAATTGTCTGCACTTCAACATTCCCCAGCTGCACAGAATAACCATAAAGCTAGTTCCAGCTGTGCATCCTAACGTTCTTACAGCAGCCTCCCTTTCTCCTCAACACAGATCTTGCTTTAAGGTTGTTTTCCTCAGCTAAGCACAAAGTGCAAACATTCTCAACAAGCCTGCCAAGGCAGGAAAGAACTGAAATTGATGCTACCTCACTTAGTTTCTCTTTCTATTCCATCTCACATTCTGCTGTCAGAGTAATCTCTCTTGAGTATCAGGCAGTTTTATTGATTTCCATTTTTCTACCACAGAAAATGAATGCATCACCTTCCTTCCAGCCCTCTTTAATCTGTTTTTTTCCCGACATTAAACTTTGCCTTCACTTCTATAGCCAGGCTGGACTACTCCCTATCACAGTTTTAAAGCCCCCTTTTCAGATGTTTTGCCTTACTTGCTTAAGTTTTCAATAAATATTTCTAAAGCACCTACTGTGTACCAGGTATAAAGCATGGCACTTGTCAAGAATGACTTTCTCTCTCAATCTGTTATTTCTCACCCATATTTCAAACATCTTGCTCAGTACATTTTTCCCATTAACATGGTGTAGTCTTTTCCAGCACTCATTATTCTTTATTAATTTAATCCTGTCTCATTAATGAGGTAGAAGTTGCTTATAGGCTTTAGACCTCTGTATACTTTGCCTCACTGAGTAGATGCTAAGCTAGCCAAAAATAGTTACTAGTAGAAGAACGTCAATGAAATCCTAAATCTTATCAGAACCACAGTCCAACTAAGGTCTCCAACCTTTGCTTAGGAAGCGAGGATGAATTGTTAGGAAACTGATGAATAATTGTTGCCATCTGTGCAGATGTAAGTGAGGAACATGGAGTCACTTTTGGTCTTTAAAAACGTATGGTGTTGATATGTGTCTGAGGACAGCGGGGGTGGGTGCACGCAGAGGAAAGGAATGTACTTTTATCTTACACAACCTGGTCCAAATCCCTTGGTTTTCTACCTTATCATCCTCCTATTAGTACAAAACTTTTTTGATATATTGTGTTCCCATTTTTTTGCATTTTCTAACCGCAATTTTGAGTGTTCTTTCTGCTAAAGCACAGAATTGATCCAGCTCTCTGACCCTTGCCTTATGCTTTGAGATGGTGCTTTCCTAGCACTGTACGCATAGTGTTTTCTTCATTTATTCTGCAATACCACGAGCCATTTCCAACAGATTATCATACTGTAAATACTTTGGTGCACTCATTTAATCAAAAGCCTACTTTGTTCATTTTACTTTGTAATTCAATTCTCAGTGCGTCTTTTTCAGCACAATTGTTATGAATTTTCAATTTATTTTTATATTTATTTTTATAGCTGCCACTTCTACAGTGTGGCAAGCTTTTTCCCTTAACTTTAAAAACATCATTTCTGAAAGAAAGCTGTTCTGAAATCTGGCTTTTTCAGCAAACTGAACACCCACGCAATGAAGACAGAATGATAAAAGTTAGATGTGGAAAAGATGCATAAGGTCATCTTGCCTGTATTCTTAAGCAAATACAAATATGTATGTACAATAATATTGAGTTTGTGTAACTTCCCATTTCAAGCTTAGAAAATCTTCTTGACCCCCACCCCATTATATACTCTCTTATCTGTGGGTTTTGCTGGAACCTTAGGAGCTTTGCTAATAGTTCATATTTTCTCTGAAGTCAATTTGTTTTGTATTGTAGAATGGAAGTCTGGTTGATTCCAGAATAATTTTTGTCTTTTAAAGAATAATAATAACTTGCTTGTACCTACCTTTTTTCTTTCCTGTTTTTAGGAGTAGCATTCCCGTTATCTATTGCTTTCTAACAAACTAACTTAAAACCTTAATAATTAAAATAACCTCAGTCATGTGTTATTATTTCTCATTGTTTGGCAGGGAAATGGGGCTTGTCTAGGCAATTCTTGTCCAGGGTCACGTGAGCAGCTGCACTCAGATGGTGGTGACTGCTAGAGTTATTTTAAAGCATTTTCATATACACAGCTGTTTGATGGCACCTCAGCTAGAGTTTCCAGCTAGAAAACCTATCAGTGGCATCTCTAGGTGACCTGGGCTTTCCTCACAGCATAGCGACTGGATCCCAAAGGCAAGCATCCCAAAATAGAGGTGAAAGCAATATCGCCCTGTATGACCCTAGCCTCCAAAGTTATACAACATCATTTTCACCCAGCAGTCACAAATGACCACCCAGGTGTAAGCAGGGCAGGGAAAGAGGTTGAAGGTGAGGGGTAGAAAAGGTGGGAAAATAGACTCTGCCTCTGAATGAGGGGAGTGGTAAGGTCATATTGTAAAGCGTGGGATGAGAGATATTGTTACTGCCATCTTTGGAAAATACAACCTTCCACAGTTCTGGGGGAAGAAGCAAAGGAGAAAGAACTTACAGAATGCCTACAAAAATTGTTTATGAGTAACATATAAACTGGGAACAACAAACCGGCAAACTGCAGGAGAACTCTGGGGAGGCAAACTTCCCCATGCCTCCTGTTCTGGTGCAGAGTGACCATGATTCTGTGACCATAAACATTGTGCTCAAGGATGTAAAACCCCTTCGTAGCATTATGATGTAACCAGACTTGTAGGCTCCTTGTAAGGCCTGCATTCCACCAGCTTCTCATAGATAATAGGCTAAAGATAACCACCTGTTCTTGTTTTGTGAAACTCCCAAACTGCCATTGTTACCAATCTTTAGAATGAGACACCAGTTTCAGCTCACTGATTCATCCCACCATCACGTCACCCTCTCCCCAGCATCACTCAGCCCCACCCTATAGATCAAAGTGACCTGTAACCAATCAATACTGTGGGTCATCAGAGCTCGGGGCCTTCACTGCCTCCACTACAAGTGATGACCGCCAGGTCCAACTTTTGGCATTCTTAATCTGTCTTTTTCTCATTCCTTTGTCATACCCATGGGTGATGTGGGGGCTGGTTCCCTGTACCACAGTGGTTACATAATCAACTTCTTATTATCTGCAATGGATACAGAATTAAAGATTTCAATTTAGATGCCAGTTTCAACCTCTTTTCACACCAAACCATACATAAGCAGCACTAATAGACTGAGCAAAATGCATAACTCTTTATTTTACTCATTTTGTTTTAATGCTTCATGATCATTCCCTTAAAGTCAGATACAAACAATGAAAATGAAAAGGAAGAAAAAGACTTGCTAATTCATAATCTGTGTACAATGGGCTTTAATCACTTCCTTCAACAAATCTGGGCTATTTCTCTGCTAACTATGTGAACCTGAGCGTCAGTTGACTTCCCTGGACTTCAGTGTGGTTAAATTATCCCCAAGTTCTCTTTGAGCTCTTATGTTCTAGAATTCTGACTCTTATATTTGCAGGTCTAAAATTCTATTTCCATCTGCTAAATAAAGATCATTAACAGTACCACCAGATAATTATTCTAATGAATGTGCATATGTTTATTTTTCTATTTTGGACCCCATGGAAAACCATGAAATCAGTTCCTATCACATGCTCTTTCCTCACAAATAAGATAAAATAATTATGCTTCTGCTTGGAATTGAGTGTATCCAAATTACAGATATTATTTTTCCTCTCCCTTTTATCCTACAATAGTCCATCAAATCTCAGACGTTTTCCCATGAAAATAATAATACTGTTCAGACAATGTGTTCTCAATAGGCTTATTGGTAACTTCTTTCTTGATCAAACTTGAATATCTGGTACCATGAAGAAATGAAAAAATCTGGATTCTGTCAGAAGTGTAGAACTCACGTGGGAACTGGTTGCTAGTGTATGGGACATCTGTAGCACAGCACTACCCCTGTGGTTTTATAAATGAACATGAAACTCAAATCTCCAGAACAACCACTAAGGCTTTCTAAACCAAACCACCTCTGTCTGGGCAGAAGTGACAAACCAGTGGTCAACTAATATCATTCATTAGCAATATTTAATTATTTGGTTTGGTCACTCTGAATAAAATATTTTGTTAATTATAAATAAAATCTCCTCTTTCTTTATCAATTTTTATTTTGAGAGTTTAATTCATACTTCTGGCATCTCCTAAGAGCTTTTCTGTATTGTCTCAATCAAGTGATCTCTTCTATCTTGCTGTTATCAACAAGATGACTTTTCTCCGCTTCCACAATTTTCTCTCTCCCATTTGTGACTTTGAAATCAATATGTTTTTCCCTGATCTTTGGTACAATAAATAGGCCTTTCTAACAGGTTTTTCTGGTCTTACTCCTTTTTCTAAATCCAAATTACAAACTTAGGTCAAATCCTCTGGGAATGCCTCTGCTTTATAGGGATGGCTCTACTTACAAGCACATGTACTGACACATACTAGACATTGAGGGAAACTATTCATTTTCTCCATCTTAATTCATTGTTTATAGTAGTGCTAGCATTAGTCTTCACTATGCCTTCAAACTGAATTATGGGAGCCAAGCCAAGGACTGAGGAGCTCTTCAGCCCCAGGTCTCAGAAGCTGCTAGTCAAGACCAGTGCACTGCTGGAGTGCCACAGGAGCACACGAGAATTCAAGAATTCAGGCTTTCCTCCATTGAACCACCATGACTCATGCTCCTGAGGGAGCAAGCCAAAGGATTTGCTGGCATTTCTCTCCATCCCTCATGTGTCAGTACTCCTCATAAGCACGAGATTTCTAACGGCAGCTTGAGACTTAGGGGACAAAAGTGAGCCACACTGAAAATGCCACTGTGCTCATCACAACCTGTCATCCAAATTAGCATTTGGAAAGTGGTTGGACCTAAACTTTATCAGTGAATCTGTTTACTTAATGACCTCATCAAGAAATATCTGGCCAAGGAGAGAAAGAGAAGAAATGTGGCTGCTCTAACTCCAGCGATATGTCTCCTACTATAGAGGAAGGCCGCCCACCAGGGCAGCCCAACACTGCACAGCCTCCTTGCTGAAGAAGGCAACTTAGATGCCCTTACACTAAAGTCCTAAAGCTGCTTTTTCCTTTGCTGGAAAAAAAAAGTTATTAAGCAGCTGATTTGGGGAAACAGACTTTCTTCTCTTCTTACCTATCCCTTGAAGCAAAACTGATATTTTCAACAAACAGAAGAAAAGAGACTAAAAAATCAAAAAAATCAGCATTGTTCTCATGCTTCTCTTCTCCCATCCCCAAGAACCACCCTTTAAAAGTAACCAATGAGACTACAATAGAGGTAACTGGATACAAAATTTCTTCTCAAAATGATTTTGCCCCTGCACTCCAGCCTGGGTGACAAGAGCAAGAGACTGACTATTTTTAAAAAACATGAAGAGAATATTCACAGTATGTAAATAGTCTGTCAAAAAGAAACATATGGTTTCCCTAAGATGCAGGGTTGAAACCAAAACAGATTAGATTAGAGGAAAGACATATACACAGCCTAAGCTGATTCTAATTAAAATTAAAATTAAGGGCATAGTGAAATAGATAAATAGGTCTGGCTGATAGGTCTCTTTACCTTACTATTAGGTGCCTAGTGGCAGAAAAAAATGAAAATAAAAAGGGATTTAGGAGCCTTGAAAATTAGTTATATTTTTGGTAATTTTCTCTTCTGATATTAAAAAAAAAAACACTGCATGATCAATAAGCTTGTCATGTGTGTGTGCATGTGTGTATGTGTGTATGGAGAGTGAGTAGAGGGTTAGAATTTTTAAGTAATTAAAGTTGAAATGAAATCCTAATGCATCTGATGGGACCAGAATTTCAAAAAACAAATATGCTGTTGCAGGTGGGGAACTAGGCTCTTGGCATCATCTCCTTGACAGCTTCTGTAGTGGAAGGATATGCTATGCAGCCCACACTATCTCACCTATGTTGGGAACTAAACAGATGCCTTGTTCCTCAAAACTACAGGTCTGAACTTGAGGCAGCAGATGAGGGCTGGCTGTGCTAATGACCAAACACACACTACCTCACTCACAGACTCACTCACACACAAACCTTTATGTTTGCAGGGGGCATGAAGGTAGAGTATAAATACACATACCAATAAATACACATATCACAAGTAGACATTATGACACTTCTCTTCTTAGTACTAAGAACACTTTGTGCGATCTTTAAGATCAAGTAGAGTGTAATGTTTACTTCTTAAATGTCAAAATTGCCAAAGCTTGTATTCTTGGATGGGGTGGTATATTTGTTTTTAAGCTTAAAACTAATAGATGTGTCAGTACTCTGTCTGACTATGGTAGATGGAAAGTTTCTTATATGAGGCAATTACACTGAAATAAGAATTCTGGTCTTTCAAATTCAAATTAGATTTGGCAAATAACTGTATGTTCTGGCCTACATCTACAAAATAATTTCACATAAGTTTTTAAGACCCAAGTGTCATTTTTCCTGATAGCACAATGTCAGCCTCTTCAGAGCATCTAATAGGTAAGGATTAGAGTCTCCAAAAGGAAGATGGACATAAAACCAAAACTAGTCTGGTAGCTTGCCATCCATATTCAGGGTCTTCCATCTTGCTTTCCAGCTCTAGCTCCTATTGTTCATTCTCTTTGGCTATAAATCTGCTTGTAATCCACAGACATTGTTGACTGACCATTGTGAGAACACCATTGTAAACATCAAAATAGTGTATCTCAGACTTTCCAAAGCTGCCAGTCTTTGTATTGTCAGAGTAATCTGAGTTCTCTGAAGAGGTGTGAAGAATGGTGTGTTCTCCCACACTGTTTATCTTTCCCATCAGCTCAGATTTAGCTCCCTTGAAAATAGTTTCTCCCTAATGTGATTCATTTTTCTCCAATGAAAATGTTTTTCTCCTCAGAGCCAGAAAGTCACTGCAATCTCCATTTCAGCATAGGGCTTGCCCTCACCTATGCCTAACCAAAATTAAGTGACTCAACCGCCCCCACACCCTGCACACAAAAAAGATTTCAATCTTTTACCAAAAATAAAAAATATCTGAAGCAAAGAGATTTTCACTCTTTAGCTCTTGTACATGGAAAATAGCTGGAAGTTTTATAATTACAGGAGTTTTCTGCCAAGTTTCTACCCCACTGCCCCATCAAGTTTCTTCTCTTAATTAAAACCACTTCAAGGTACCATGTACCTCTCTTCAGCGGCCTCTAATAGCACACAATCTTGAATGAGGGCCTGACTTCTTCAATAGTGACAGTGGATTCTGAAATGATAGATCCTTCCACACTCCAGAAATCATGGTCCCTTGTTCTCATATAATTTTCCATGGTCTTAGAGTCTGGAAGAAAAAGGAGACACATATAAATGATGCCTTCAATTCCAAGGCAATCTGTAAGTAACCATGGTTATCTGAGGGAAGAAAAGCATAAAGAAAACTTTGAGTTTTTAAGAAGAATCGTTGGAAGAGTTGACCTTTGACTTGGGCCTTGAAGGATGAATCGCATGTGGACAGGCAGCTATGAAAGGGAAGGGCATTGCAAGCAGCCCGAAAGTAACCAAGTGAATCAAAAGCCTGAAGGCAATAGGGTGGAGGGTTAGTTTATGGAAGAGTGAGTTAATAATTGTGAAAGAGTGGTAAGACAATACTATAAAAATTAAAGGTGGTTAATTGGGGAAGTCAAATAATTGAGACGAACAACTGGCTAAGATGTTTGAACTTTATTTAAGTGATCGGATGTTGAATTTTTGGAGAAAAGGATTAATATGATCAGACTTGGGTTTTACGGAAAGTATAAAAGCTTTGAGCTTAAGAAATAAGTGATAGACTTAAAGTAGAGAAAATGGGAGTGAAGAAATTAATAATCATGTATTCCAATATTGAAAGCAAGTGCAGGTAGACACACAGTATGTCTGCAATTGCCACAAGACACCCAATGATAATGACTACTAACAGGCCATGAATTCTCAGGAAACGTATATGCTTGCTTAGCTCCAATTTATTTGCTTATTGGGAATAGAGCAAAGATGAATGTTGTGTTCTATGAATTACATGCAGTTAAATATACCCTGTCTAGAAACAAACTGTCTTGGTTTAAGGAGTCTGTTTTCTCCAAATGGTTTTATTGTTTATATAACAATCATGAATTGTGCTTGTATGATTCAGTATGGCCTTGTTTTTTAGATATTATTATCTTGAACCATATTGTGGCGGTCTGGAAATATCTTCACAACCATTATCCCTTGGAATCTAGAAATATACCCATTAGCCATGAACTGTAACACCAGCTGAAAACTTGCAAATGAAATGCATATTATTAGTCACAGGAACAATTAGGCTAATCGTGGTGTAATCAAGCTATCAATCTTATACTGAGCTGCTCACTCTCCCTTATGGCTTCATGATATTGCTAAGTCAGAAAAAAGATGCCATCATTAAAATAAGGAATCCTTTCCCTTAAAACCAAAGCCTTGGAAGTGGGGATGCAGGAAGGTGGAAGTGGTTGATTTGTTGACAGAGAAAGTTTTCCCTTCTTAATGAATTATCAGGGTTTTACATAACTTCAGAAGGTTTAATTCCAAAACCTCAGCATAACAATAAAGTCACTGATGATAGGCCATAAAAGTTCCCTGATGATTAATTCAAGCAATTGCACACAGCATTTATATAGCAGAAGGGACTGAAAGTATTAAAAGTAGTTTCTTGATATTTTGCTGTTAATCCTCCGAGATTTATTGGTGATCTTCCAGCTTTATCATAGTAAATGAATATTTTCTCCATATAGCTACAGTGTTGTATCACTAGCAACATTGTATAGCATAAGCTTTACCTAACTAAAGAAAAACTTAAATGTATAGCAAGGGTCAGCAAACTATAGCCCTTGGACCAAATTTGTTCTGTTGCCTATTTGTGTGAGATCTACAAGCTATAAATAATTTTTACCTCTTTAAATGGTTGAGAAAATAGCAAAAGAAGAATAATATGTTGGGAATACATGAAAATAATATGAAATTCAAATTTCCATTTCCATAAAGTATTATTGGAACATAATTATGCTCATTTATTTATGCAGCTACAACAGCAGAGCTGAGTAACTGGAACAGAGACCATATGACCCACAAAGGTGAAAATACTGCCTATCTGGCCCTTTACAGAAAAAGTTTGGTGAACCTTGATTTACCGCATTCCTGGAACATGAAATCAAGAGTCACTTTGTTTTTTTAAAGCCAAAGAGTTTTTTAAAATTATATTTATCTAACAGAGAGTAAAATTTTCCTTTAACAAGGTTTTGGTTTGTGACAGTAGTGCCAGAATTCTCACGCAGGTACCTGCAAGTATGTGATTTGGAATTATGCGGAAAAATATGGGTGAGTAAGTAAAATAATACATGAAAGAACACAGTGTGGGTCTGAAATCCCTGCAAGGCTTGAGAAAATATACTGAGTTACAGAATGTGTGCCTGTTTGCGTTTCATTCTGGCAGGCGTGTAAAACTGAACTATTTATAGTGAGTCAGGCAATGGATAAATGCATGTTAGCTACAGAGCTACCTTAGAAAATAACGGGAACTGTTCTTTGCAGGAGAAAGGGGCAGAGAAAAGGCTACCTTAAATGAACCAGAACAGGAAAAATATCAGAGGAAAAGAATGTAATACATATTTGAAACATGGGAGAGTATGGCTAATACCTCAACCTGAAGATGCCCTGCTTTAACCATGGCTGATGACCTTAACGTCCCTCCTTGAGAACAAGGGGCTCAGTCACAGAGTGTTTACTGTGTTAGTCCTCCAATCTGCTACCTTACATCTATTCCAACACACATGACTAGTGTTTCCAGTGCCCCTTTTAAGGCATTCCCCTGACAGATCTATGATATTTCCATTCAGACACAACTAATTAACAATCATAGCTCACTATACAGCCCCCCTGTGGTAATAAACAGAAGAAGAGGAAGGAATATCTGATTTTATTTGCGATTCCCTACAGACCAAGAAAACAGAACCTATCTAACTGGTTTTAGGCTTCCATGGCAGCTTGAGATATTTACTGGCATCACAGTACAAATCAAATGAACAAATAAAACTGCCACTGCTGTGAAAGGAGACGCAGAGCTCAGAGGGAGTCATCTGCAGTCCTCCAACATGATGCAGAGTCTCACTTGGGCTCCCAGAGTCCTGCAGACCTACCAATTTGAACATATTTTAATATAAATCACTAGGATTCATATTTTCCCTTTTAAGTCAAAGGGCTGGTTTTTTACATAAGGATTCAGCCCCCCAGATGTCTGTACAATGTCTACGTGCAATACAGCTGGCATTACAGAATTGGAACACACAGCTTTCGGGGACAACTGTGGCTTTGGGGCCAGCGTCATATTATTGCTTTGCTTCCTTGGCATAGCCCTTGGCTGTTTCACCACCTCAACTTTGTGGCTCTACTGATTTTGATTTGATCACCTGATTTATTCCTTTAGTTCACTGATTTGGAGCAGCTCTGCCAAGACCCACTCAGATTTTTCTAGTTATCTTCCATCTTTGCATACAGCTTTTTATTTCCTAAGTATTGAAAAAAAAAAGTATTTTCCTTTTGATAAAAGAAGTACATTGTTTTCAATGAACTAGATAGCTTTAATCTGACAGATGTGATCTTCACATTTACACTTCCCCAGGGTTGACTCTAACATTATTGTGAGGGCTTACTCTAGTTTTCACAGTAGTTTCCAGTAATTGAACAACCAACATACCATAATTTAGCAATTCACTTTTAGTTGTTGATTAACTTTTCTTCAAGTGTAACACCTCAAAGTTTTAATTTTCCACTCACACGCTCAGTTAGATCTTTCACTTACAGCCGTTATTTTATTGTGTGAACCACTAACCATTTTAGCAATGTTAGAAAATTGACAATCACCAGCTAAAATGTAATGAAGATGAGAAACAAAGCAATAATCGGAGATGAAGTAAGTGCTAGAAGTTGGCAATCGATGAAAAGCACTGAGATCATCATTTGTATCTAACACAAAAGTAAAGTATTAACAGTAAGTTTCGTCACTAGTGAGGAAGATTCTGTATCTATTGGGAGCACCATGAGAAATGTAAAAGTACAGAGTTTTAGAAGGTATATCAATTTAATTTTAGAAACTTAACATAGAGATTTTAAAAAGTTAACACTCATTCTATTGCATTGTAAACTCTAAAATAACACCCTAGCTAGAATCTACCATGTTAGCAAAATGTTCAATACTGTCTTGACGGCCAAGAATTAAAGTATCTATCTGGAAAGAGGAAATACAAAATGCTGAAAAACAGTCATAACAAAATCTCTTCAACTAATGAATTGAAAAGTAGCAGATGGTGCAAATGAGTAACTGTTTAGACAACTATTATGCAATGTATAATGCATGCTAAGCAGGTATTTTAAAACGTATAATGCATGCTAAGCAGGTATTTCTAACTTGAAAGGAACATCATACAGGATTTGGAATGAAGCAGCCTAAATGGTTTTGGACAAGTCATTCAAATCCTTCAAATCTTGGTTTTCTTAGTTTTAAAAGCAGGGGTTGAAATACTGGTCCCCACAGAGCTTAAGGAAATGAGATAATTATATGTAAGATTTTAAAATGCGATCAGTTTGTAAATTGGGAAGCAACTTATGGAATCTTACAAGTTACACACACAAGTGGTTTTGGTTAGACAGGCTCTTTGTGCCTGATGCCAATGCTAATGATGTTAGTGATAATTCTTTTTTCTTAAGCACCTGCTATATACCAGGCCCTCTGCTAAGGACTTGTAGTACATTTTCTCTAATCTTTATGACAACCTCGAAAAGTTAAGACGTTGTTATTACCACTCTGTCTGCAGAACACTCAGCTTCTATTTGTTATACATGCACAGCTTCTTTACCCACTGGGTTGTAGATGAAGGCTGAAATACTAGAGTATCTTCTACTCATTCTTCAAAAACTGGCTTAAATGTCACTTGTTACCCCTAGACTGGGCCTTTCTGAAACCCCCAGGCCTGGCCTAAGACTCATTCTCTTGGCTTCTTTAGTGGCATTTCTTATATTCTGTGACAGTTTAGCACAAATAAACAAGGTAAGATACATAAGGGCTTAGAGAGGGAAGAATAAAGAGAAAAATCTGATTTTACAGATATGACAAAAAAATGCTTTAAGAGAAGAGAATTAAATATGAAATTAAAACTGCAGCCCTGGAGCTGAAAGATGTCAATGATGCTTGCTTATTAAGGGGAAAACACTGTCCTTTTATAAATTTCTCTCCCCTTTTGTGATTTAGAATAAAGTGCTTCGCTGGATGCTTAGCAGACTTAATTATATCATTTTCTCGGGTAAAGAGACATGCTGATGAATGACAGTGGAGGGGTATAGTGCCTCAAACAAACCAGTAGTGAGATTTCCCTCCTGCCGTGGTGTGGAAACAGGGCTGAGGCCACAGCTCCAGGGCCTTGCTTTGCTCTCGTGTACTAATTTTGTTCCAGAATGAAGCAGAAGCATATTGTGCTTGAGATTAGAACCCTTATTTTTTATGAAGCATAATAAATTGTCAGTCTTCAAGGAGACGCAATGAAATGTATGGAAAAAAATAGTATATTCGTGAATGAGAAGATACTCGTATTCTCATGAAGATAAACTACAGAGAAATTTCTCAGGTACAGTTCTGTGAAGGCTAAATATTGCCACAACTGTTTACAAGCCACCATTTCAGTAAGCAATGCCCACGATAATATTCATAGACATTAGCTACTTTTGCCTTTGTGGGCCCTTTTCTTCACTTACAAAATAAATTTATATGTATATACATATATATATATATTATTATTATTATTATTGTTATTATTATTTTTGAGGAGTCTCGCTCTGTTGCCAGGCTGGAGCGATCTCGGCTCATGGCAACCTCCGCCTCCTGGGATCAAGTGATTCTCCTGCCTCAGCCTCTCAAGTAGCTGAGACTACAGGCACCCACCACCGCGCCTGGCTAATTTTTGTATTTTTTTTTTTTTTAGTAGTGATGGGGTTTCAGTTGGCCAGGATGGTCTCGATCTCCTGACCTTGTGATCCACCCGCCTTGGCCTCCCAAAGTGCTGGGATTACAGGTATGAGCCACTGCTGCCAGCCAAAAATCATATTTTATAACTGTGTTGGTAGACAGATGACTATATTGATATTATATATTGCTTTGAGTCCAGGATTTTGAGGTTACGGCGAGCTGTGATGGCTCCATTGCACTCCAGCTTGGGCAGCAGAGTGAGATTAAGACTCTTAAAATATGTATATCCACACACACACATATATATATTATATATATATACATATCTATGTATTATATATGTATATATATGTGTATACATATATAATGTATCTATTATATACAATGTATATAACAGATATCTATTATATACAATGTATATCTATTATATACAATGGATCTATTATATATAATGTATCTATTATATATAATATATATGTATTATAATATATATGTATTATAATATATATATTATAAGATATATCTATTATAGATGTCAATGTATCTATTACATATAGTGTATATATTATATACATATATAATATATAGGTATGTATATATATTATATATAGACATATAATATATAGGTATGTACATATATTATGTATACATATATAATATACTGTATATAGGTATGTATATATAATATGTATATATTTCATATCTTGGCTATTGTATGTAATAGGTATGTTACATATACATATGTATATATATGTATGTATATATGTATATATGTATGTATGTATATGTATGTATATGTATGTATGTATATATGTATGTATGTATATAATAATATGTATATATTTCATATCTTGGCTATTGTGAGTATGTAATAGGTATATTATATATACATACCTATATATTATATATAATATGTCATTATATAATTATATAGTAATTATTATAATATATCATGTAATAATTATTATATTATATATAATATATAGGTATGTATATGTATATTATATATACATATATATTACATAGGTATGTATATATATTCAGTCTCAAATATATATACATTATATATGTATATATATTTTAAGTGACTGAATATATATATTTTATATATATATATAATATGTATATGTATATGTATACACACACACACACTCTACAATGTTGTAGCAACCAAAACAACATGGTACAGGCATTAAAAACAGATACAGAGACCAATTATACAGAATAGGGAACCCAGAAATAAATCCACGCATTTATAGAAACTCATTTTCTCCTAAGGTGCTAAGAACATAATTGGAGAAGGGACAGCCTCTTAAATAAACAGCTGGGATCATTGGATATGCAGAAGAATAAAACTAAGTCTGTATCTTTCACCATATACAAAAATCAGCTAAAAATAGGCTGGGTGAGGTGGCTCACACCTGTAAGGCTAGCACTTTGGGAGGCTGAGGTGGATGGATCATTTGAGGTCAGGAGTTTAAGACCAGCCAGGACAACACAGCAAACCCCCAAATCTACTAAAAAATACAAAAATTAGCTGGGTCTGGTGGCACATTCCTATACTGCTTAGCTGCTCGGGAGGCTGAAGTATGAGAATTGCTTGAACCCAGGAGGAGGAGGTTGCAGTGAGCTGAGATTGAGCCACTCCACTCCAGCCTGAGTGACAGAGGGAGACTCTGTCTAAAAGAAAAAAGAAAAAAAAAAAAAAAAAAGGAAAAATATCGACTAAATATAAAGACTTAAATGAAGACCCAAAACTATAAACTACTAGAGGAAAACGTGTGGGAAATGCTTCAGGGCAATGGCCTATGCAAATATTTCCTGAGGAAGATATCAAAAGCATAGGAAACAACAAAAATTGACAAGTGGGATTATCTCAAGCTAAGCAGCTTCTGCACAGCAAAGAAAACAATCAACAAAGTCAAGAGACAACCTGCAGAATGGGAGAAAATATTTGCAAAGTATCTATCTGACAAGGGAATAATAACCAGAATATCTAAGGAACTCAAAAAACTCACTAGCAAAAAAAAAAAAAAAAAAAATTCCATTTTTTAAATGAGCAAAAAATTTGAATGGACATTTCTCAAAAGAAGACAGTACAATGGCTCACAAGTATATGAAAAAATGCATGCCACTAATAATCAGGGAAATGAAAATAAAAACCAAAGTAAGATATTATGTCATCCTAGTTAAAATAGTTATCAAAAAGACAAACTGGCAGAGATGCAGGAATGTGAGAAAGGAGAGTGCTTGTACACTGTTGGTGGGGATGTAAATTCGTACAACCACTATGGAGAACAGTATGGAGATCTCTTTAAAAAACAAAAATGGAACTACTATATGATCCAGCAATCCCACTGCTAGCTATATATTCAAAAGAAATTAAAATATTATATAGAAGGGATGTCTGCTTCTCATCTTCATGGCAGTGCTACTCACAATAGCCAAGATATGAAATCAGCTTAAGTGTCCATCAATGGATGAATGAATAAAGAAATGCAGTATATATACCAAATGGAATATTATTCAGCCATCAAAAAGAATAAAATCCTATCATTTGCAGCAACATCAATTAAACTGGGGGACATAGTGTTAAGTCAAACAAATCAGGCACAGAAAGATATATGTCACTTGTTCTTACATGTGAGTTAAAAAGCTAAAAATGTTGATTTCAAAGAGGTAGTGAGTAGATTGATGGTTAGTTACCAGAGGCGGGGGAGAGCAGTTGGAAGGGAGGTACAAAGAGAAATTGGTTAGTGTCTACAAAAATATAGTTAGATAGAAGAAATAAGTTCTAATGCTTGATAGCACGATAGGACAACTAGAGTTAACAATAATTTATTGTACACTTTAAAATAGCTAGAAGATATTTGAAAATGTTCCCAACATAAAGAAATGATATATGTTTGAGGTGATGGATATCCCGATTATCAAAATTTTATCGTTACACATTGTATTATTGGATCAAAATACCATCTGTAGCCCATAAATATATGTGACTAATTTGTATTCATAAAAACAGAAAAAGTAGTGAAGAGTAAAGTATTAATTGTGCTTTTAGTATATTCACAAAATTATGCAACCGTCACTACTATATAATTCCATAATATTTTCAGAACCCCAAAATAAACCATTTACCCATTAGTAGTCACTCTGTATTCCCCCTTCACTCCCAGGCCCTGGCAACAACCAAGTCCACTTTCTATCTCTATGGGTTCCCCATTAAACAGTTACCCCTAAGGCAATATAAATTTATCATTACTTCCTGCCTTCACCTGGAATACATTACCGCTTCTCTTTTACCTTCCGTTTGGGACAAAATCATATTCATCCTTAAAGATTCATATTAGATTGTATTAATATTTTCCCTCTCCTGGGAAAAATTAGTGGCTGTTCTATCCTTGCATGCCTGGCACATTTTATGCATATCCCCTGTGACATCTGTAACATGTTATCACCATCTGTTTGCCTGTATTCAGTGGTAAGTTCTTTGAATACAGATTTAAAATGTGGGGATAATTTGTTAAATTTTGTGTTTTTGTATTCTCAGTATCCACTTCCACATTTAAGAATGCGATCTTTCAACTCCTTCGGAAAACTGTCTCTACCACTCAAATGATTTGCCTCTGACAGAAATGGTCATCTAGGCATTTTCTGCTCACTCATGTTAGAGATGCAAAAATCACAATATCCTATTATTCTGACTTCTGATATTATTATCCTACTCTCCTGACTTCTGTTATTTGTGTAAACTTTGGCCATGTGATCCAATCAGAGTCAATCATAACAAATTGCTGGGACTTTCATATAGGACTATGACTCTGGTAAAAAAAAAAAAAAAAAAAAAAAAAAAAAAAAAAAAAGAATTTCTTTCTTACCTTTTAGGTCAGATATTATAAGGATGTGACTTAATGGTTCCTGTTTATAGAAAAGTATGAGATAATGAGGCAAGGTTACAAAGAGAAGCTAAAATTTGAGAGAAGAAAGAAAGAATATTGAAAGTATTATCTTAATCCCAGAGATAGAAATGCCTAAAGCCAGTTCCTCCTTTTTTTCTTACATCATAGGAGCCTTTAAGTTCCTTTAGTTGAATACACTACCATGCTAGTTAAGTACACTCTTATGCTAGTTAAATACACTATTTTCTTATTCATCTTTCTGTTACAAGAACTTATAGGGCTTGGCTTACACATAGCAGATATTCAATAGGTGTATGGGTATTTTAATTTTAATTTTTGTGGGTACATCAACAGATGAATGGATAAAGAAAATGTGGTACTTATTCTATACAATGAAGTAGTATTCAGTCACAAAAGATTGAGATCCTTTCCTTTGCAACAACATGGCTGAAACTGGAGGTCATCATGCTAAGTGGAATTAGCCAGGCACAGAAAGACAAACATCGCATGTTCTCACTATTTGTGGGATCGAAAAATCAAAACAATTGAATTCATGGAGACGGAGAACAAGGGATGGTTACCACATGCTGGGAAGCGTAGAAGGGATTGGGGAGAATGTCAGGATGGTTAATTGGTTCAGTAGGTGTCTGTTAATACAGCAGGTGTTGGTAATCTTACAGCTTCTAGTTGGTAGTTACATATGTCTTTCCAATCTCAAACCTCCAGCAGCCAGTAATTGATCCATTTCATTCATTTTCCTTATATCTACAAACCACAAGTATTTGCAGTCACCCCTGAAAGTGTAGCTAAAGATGGTGGTTCTCTGAATAAGTTCACTATTATGAATATTTTATAGGGATAGAAGTAGGGGAAAAATTATATGACTAGAACCACATTAATATTTGCTAGCTATCTCATATCTGATATCAGTTTTATTCTTCTTTTTATCAATTCCTTGCAAAACCCCTACCTTGAAAAGAAATTGTTCAGATATGAAGAGCAATCTTTGGAAAGACTTTCCATGGCATAATTCCCACCATGGGCCTTGGATGCTATTGGAAGCCATGTGGACAGAATGTTAGGTCCCAGACGTAATCCTGACTCTTCTACCAACATATTGTGTGACTTGCACAGTTCATTTAGCTTTTGGGAGTTCTCAGCTTCCTCACTTGAAAAATTAAGGTTTTGGTCAGATGATTTCTAAGATTTTTTCCATCTCTGGCATGTTGTGATTTAGTGAATCTTTACAATCGAAGATGTTTCATCAAATTGAATTTCATTGTATGATATTATAGGACTACAGTATTCCTTATATTTTCAAATATGACTCAATATTGATGTTTAATTTTAAACTATCTGGTACATGCTCTGTTAACATATACCTCTAAAGGAGGATTACAGTTTGTATATCTTAACTAAAATACATTTACTCATATAAAGATATATATCTATGTATAGGTCAAACCCTTCCATTGTGATCCACCTTTCATTTTTGTGATTGAATTTAAAATATTGCTCAAATGGCTAAGAGTATTTATTTTGTACATTGTAGTAAATCAATGTTGAATCGAAATCTCCTTTTTCCTCAGAGGAAAAGAAACACTCAATAAAATGAAAATAATTTTTATTTTGCAAGTAAGGAGTTTTTTAATGATACCATTTTAATGATACAGACACATGTCAGACTAGAAATCATAATATTAATATTTCCATTGTGCTCTGTGGATTTCAAGTTTCTCTCTCCACTGTTAATAGTACAATTGTGCCCTGAGAATTTCTCTCATTTCTAGAACCAGCACAATTCTCCTCTTCTTTTGATTGTAATTGAAGAGTGATTTATGAAGATAGATATAAAAAGAAGAAAGTACTTGTGCATGTGTAATGTCCCAAGTGTTCTCTTATCAATCTTCTATTTAATTTTCACACAGTTCCACTATACCAAAGCTCAGGAAAGTTCACAGGCTAATAGATATAGAGCAAGATGAGAACTCCAGGTTTGTCTAATTTAATTGTAGGTAACATATAATAAGATTCTAGCAGGAAATGTTAAAAGTTTATTTCCTTATAGTTGAGAAAGGTAAATAGTTTTTTTTTTTACATTCTTTACAAAATATTTAAGAACAAATACCAGTTTCAGAATTGATTACAAATTGATTTTTGTTTTCATAACCTTTTTACAGTAATAGCAAATACCATTTATCTAGTACTTACTGAGACCCAAGCATTATATAAATTATTATTTTATATATGATCTCATTGAATATAATCCTTATGTAATAAGAATTATTACTATCTTCATTTTAAGACTTGGAGGTTAAGTAATTTAATTTGCCCAAGGTGCATAATTAGTCAGCAGAAAAGCTAGAATCTG
>NW_022436946.1:75567160-75787160 GCF_009761245.1 Sapajus apella | reverse complement strand
ACTCCCCTCCCCTTCCTAAATCAAGGTATAAAAAATAATCAGGCCCCTTCCCCCGGGCAGAGAGAATTTTGAGCGTTAACCGGCTCTGGGTCCCTGGCTAATTAATAAAGGACTCTGAATTTAGAACTCAGAGCGTGGCGCCTTCCTGCTAACTCGCTCAGTTACATTTGGAGTCCCCAGAGAGGTGTTCGCCACCAGGTGCAGATAGGGCTCGTTCCGGGCTCCCAGGGCGGGAGGAGGCGGTCTGTAGGGCAGGCGCTCCGTGAGACATTCCAGGGCCCCATAGACTACCCCTTGCTGGAGGAGAGCGATCGACTCCTGGCACTCTCCAACAAATTATTCCTCAGAGTCCCTGGTCATGCTCCACGGAGAAGGTAAGTCAGGCCTGATCTGGTTATTCCTGGAAGTTACAGGGATCATCCAATTACGGGGACGCCAGAATGGATGAAGGTGATTCCCGTGACCTTGGGCTCTGGTTGCTCCATAATCCCTGGTCCTGGTTCTAGTTTTAGACTCTGCAAGAGTCCTGTTTCCCTCCTGGCTCTGGTTTTGGACTCTGGAAGAGTCCTGTTTCTGGTCTTTGGACTCTGGGTGCCCCCAGAGTCCCTGGTCCTGGTTCTGGGTTTTGGACTCTGGAAGAGTCCTGGTTCTGGTTTTTCTGTCTTTAAATTCTAGGGATCTAGAGTTCCTGGTTCTGTCGACTTTTGACTGTTTCCGGACTCCGGGTGTCCGGGGTCCCTTGTCCTGTCCTTCTGCCTGATCTAGAGAGGCTCAGCCCTGATGAGGGCACCCCACTGGATTCCATCGCCACTCCCGGACGCTGGAGGACGGGGTCCCTGGTTTCTGTGTAATTTGAAATGTTTATACACAAGATAAAAATTTAGACCAATAACTCTCATGAAGTGAAAAAAAAATTTCTTGGAAAAATGATTTCCAAAGAAGTCATTCTTTAAAGAAATCTTTCAAACAGAATGAAGAAGGTGTGTAAGGAGGACCTTACAAATATCAAAGGTCTGTTGAATTGAATATTTTCATGTCTTCATGGTTTAAGTTTAGTTCCAATTAGAAACCCTTAAATGTGCCTACATTAGCACTGTGAGTTGCATGTAATGAAGGATCAGTTCAAATAGAATCACTCAAAAAACAAATTAATAGGCCGGGTGCGGTGGCTCACGCCTGTAATCCCAGCACTTTGGGAGGCCGAGGCAGGTGGATCATGAGGTCAAGAAATCGAGACCATCCTGGCCAACATGGTGAAACCCTGTCTCTACTAAAAATACAAAAAAGCCAAGTGTGGTGGCACCCGCCTGCGGTCCAGCTACTCACGAGGCTGAGGAGGAAGAATCGCTTGAACCCAGGAGGCGGAGGTTGCAGTGAGCTGAGATTGTGCCACTGCACTCCAGCCTGGAGACAGAGCAAGACTCTGTCTCAAAAAAAAAAAAAAAATGGTTCACATAACTGAGAAAGTTGAGGGTGTGGATATAATTACAGATGTGGCTTGATGCAGACAGCAGTAGACATTGTTAAGACTCCTTCTGAGGTGGTTCCTTATGTGAGTTTTCTCTCATGAAGCAGCATGTCTGTAGCACCTGCAGCCTCATATCCTTCCAATCTCAAGTCTAATAGGCCCACATCTGTCTCAAAATTCTCATCTGAAACTTTCATTATGTTTGATTGTCTCTGATTGTGTCATTGTCAGCCCTCAGTCAGTTACTGTGGTCAGGTGAATACAACACTACAATGCACTGTTAGACTTGGGCCTTAGTTGCATATTTCACCCTTAATGCAGGCCCATCCAGACTAAAAGGGAAAAGAATGGGGAAGAATGAAGCCATAAACTAAAACTGAAGTCTTTTGCCAATTTCTGAGGACAGACACCACAACATTCACTACTTTACCCTCCTGGAACCCATTACCACCAGCTCACCAGACATGGCTTCATGTAGCCTTATATGTCAAGGATGTTTAAAAAGTTATGGAGATACACCTTTATAGATCTAATAAGCAATACTAATTTAATAAATTATTAATAAAAGGATTGACTATATTGAATTTAGTATTGACCATTCCTTAAGTGGGTTCTTCATATTGTAATGCACAATCACTTGCAACTTTAATTCAGAATTCAAAATTTATTTTATTTGACTTGAGTCAAAAATAATATTAGTATAATTTATAAGTACACTTATGCAAGCAAAGTTAAACTCTTTCCTCCCTACCATGAGGGCATTATATGTTACCGCATTTAATTTCTTCTATTAAAGATACAAAAAAATAAAAAGCAGGGATTAATTAAAAACAATATGCTCAGAAAAATAAATAAGAAGCATCCAAATAAAAAAGAGTAAGTCAAATTATCTCTCTTCACTGACAATATGATTCTATATCTAGAAGACTCTGAAGACTCTGCCAAAAGGCTTCTAGAATTGATAAACAATGTTAAGTTTCAGGACACAAAATCAATGTACAAAAATTAGTAGCATTTCTATACACCAACAAAATCCACACTGAAAGTCAAATCAAGAACATAATGCCATCAACAATAGCAGCCACAAAGAAAATGAAATATCTAGGAATATATTTAACCGAGAAGATAAAAGATCTCTATAACGAGAACTACAAAACACTGCTGAAAGAAATCAGAAACAATACAAATAAATGGAAAAACATTCATGCTTGTGGACTGGAAAAAATCAGTATGGTTAAAATGGCCATACTGCCTAAAGCAATTTACAGATTCAACATCATTCCTATCAAACTACCAATGTCATTCTTCACAGAATTAGAAAAAAAAAAAAATTCTAAAATTCATATCAAACGAAAAAGGACCCAACAAGCTGAAACAATCTTAAGCAAAAAGAACAAGACCAGAGGCATCACACTATCTGGCTTTAAACTATATTATAATGTTACAGTAACCAAAATAGCATGATGCTATTCACGCTATTCAGAAACAGACAGATGAATGGAACGGAATGGAAATCTCAGAAATAAAACCACACTCCTACAGCCATCTGATCTTTGATGAGGCCAACAAAACAAGCAATGGTGTAAGGACACCCTATTCAATAAATGACGCTAGGATAGCTGGTTAGCCATATGCAGAAGAATGAAACTAGACCCTCACCTTTCACCATATACAAAAATTAACTCAAGAAGGATTAAAGATTTAAATATAAGACCTCAAACTAGAAAAATCCTAGAAGAAAACCTAGGAAATACCCTTCTCCACATTAGTCTTGGCAAAGAATTTTTGGCTTAGTCCCCAAAAGCAACTGCAGCAAAAACAAATTGACAAGTGGGACCTAATTAAACTGGAGAGCTCTGCACAGCAAAAGAAATTATCAACAGAGTAAACAGACATCCTACAGAATGGGAGAAAAATATTAACAAACTGTGCATCTGAGAAGGTCTAAGATCCAGAGTCTATAAGCAACTTAAATAAATCAACAAACAAGAAATGAATAGCCCCACTAAAAAATGGGCAAAGGACATGAATAGACACTTCCCAAAAGAAGGCATACAAGCTGTGGAGAAAATGGAAGTCTAATACACTGTTGATTGGAATGTAAAGTAGTTTGGCCACTGTGGCAAGCAGTCTGGAGATTTCTCAAAGAACATAAAACAGAGCTACCATTCAACCCAGCAATCCTACTACCAGGTATATACCTAAAGGAAAATAAATCATTATACCAAAAAGACATATGCATTTGTATGTTCATTGCCACTCCATTCACACTAGCAAAGACATGGAATCAACCCAGATGCCCATCAATGATGGACTGGATAAAGAAAATATGATCCGTATATACTATGAAATACTATACAGCCATCAAAAAGAATAAAATCATGTCCTTTGCAGCAATATGGATGCAGCAGGATGCCATAATCCTAGGTGAATTAACACAGGAACAGAAAACCAAATACCATACATTCTGACTTATACGTGGAAGCTAAACCCTGAGCATACATGGACACATACATGGAAATAATAGACACTTGGGACTATGAGAAGCTGGAAAGAAGAAAGAGGGAAATTGATTGGAAAACTACCTCTTGGGCACTGTGCTCACTACCTGGGTGATAGGACCCATACCCAAAATCTCCGCATTACACCCATGTAACAAACCTACATATGTACCCTGTGTATCTAAAATAAAAGTTGAAAAAAATGCTCTACAAAGAGTAGAGGATACAAGGGGAAAAACATATTACTAGATATAAAAACTCCAAGTAATATATAATAATACTTTCATATTTAATACTATATTAAGTACTAATTTTATGGCTGAAAAGGACAATAGAGATTATATAATTCTGAAACTTTCTAACAAAGATGTTTTCTTGTTATGCTGTTCATTACCATTTTCTCCATAAAATACGACAGCCTGAAAGACATATTCACATTACCGTATCTCTGTGAAATAGATTAATTTAGGCCTCATTCTATAAAGAAGTCTCTGCTTGTTCAGCGAGGCACAACTGCATCTCAACTTTGCTGATTCCTTCACAAACCCTTCATTTATTCCAAGTGTCTTTAACCACCCACCCCTTTATTACTAGCACTGTGCTAGCTGCTGGGAAACAGTGATGATCACATGCTGTTTCCAGTCCAGTGAGGCCAACGGACATTAATCATGTTGTTATACAAATACATTCATCAGTACAAAATACTATTTGTTTTATAAAGGAAATTTTCAGTGTACCTGTTCCATTGTCTCAGAGCCTGTCAGGCTCAATTGGAGGCTTAGGGAAGCTGCTTTTGAGCTGAACATAAGAGAAGAATGAAAGTCTGGGCCACAGCATACACTGAAGGCTTTGATAATCTCCCCATGGAACAGACAGCAAAATGAGGGAATTATGAGGGGCCAGGTCATGCAGCCTTGTAGACTGTAAGAATTTCACTCTCATCTTAAGTCTATCTTAAAATCTCAATTAAAATATCCTCTAGCCAAGGGCAACATAATCAGATTTGCATTTTTAAGAATCACTCTAGCTGATCTGAACAAACGTGGAGACTAGTGTAAAAATAATGTGAGAACAGTTAGGAAGCTAATAGTTGGTCCAGGTGAGAGAGGATGATATGATGATGGCTTGCTCTAGAGTGGCACTATTGGAGAGGAAAAATTTTGACAGACTTGACAGATTAAAATTTAAAAGACATATTAGTTCTCACCAAGTTTTGAGAGTCATAAATGCCAGCAAGTTGGTTTTTTCTTCAGTGTACTTTCTGAGAGGCCCCATAACCCCTCTTTCCTAATGAGACTCAATACACACTGCCGTTCTTCGACAGCCACATTCCTTTATTTATAATGATATGTAAATACCTGAGGAACAATAGTGCCCATACCCTATAGCTTTCTGGTTATTGCAAATGTATTTTGGGTGTTAACCTAAATTTTCAATCCTGTAAATTCAAGTTCTTTGTTCTTGACTGAACTCATAGATACTTTCAAAATGTAAAAAAGATTTAGGGTCCCTCTGTGTTTGGAATTTTTCTGAATTATATCATAGTTTATAGATATCCACTTCTAAAATCCTCACATTGACATGATTTGGAGGACTTTACAAGTCAGTAAAGTTAGCTGATCTGACATAACATGCGATGTGGGTATTTTTTCTTAAGCAAATGCTATGTCCTGAATTAAAAATTTAAATGCAGACTAAAATAATGTTGGACTGATTACGTGCTTTGAAAATTTTTCTTTCTGCCTCTACTTTTATTCCCTGCTTCTTTCAGTACTGGTGTTCCCTACTCCCATTGTAGGTGACTTCCTTATTCTAAATCAGCGATGTCTAAATCACTGATGCCACTTCTGAGCCTTTAACAGTGCCATCCAACTGTTCATATATTTATTAACAAATATTTTTGAGAGTCCAATTCTATCTGAGCCTCCATGAAATATCTTCATGGGATGGTCCTCCAATGACACAAATCTACATATCTGAAACTAAGTTAGCCATCGGACTTCCCCAAATCTATTTCTTACTTGTATTCACTATTTGGCCAAGGTTAACCTTGAAAATGTACTTATTTAGCTGGACAGCCCATTGTTTTACTCTACGCATACACTGATGTCTTCCCACCCTTACAACTCCATCACAAGTCCTACTCTTTTTCCTCTATGACTCTTTCAAATTTATCCTTTTTCTGCCTTCACTTTTAGGGTTTTCATCTCTAAGTTCACACTGGGTTTCCCTTCCTCTAATTGGGAGCCACTTGCCAATCCATCCTTCCAATCCAAGCCATCTTATTAGGAAGACTGATCAAATCACCATGCTTCTGTACCTGCAAATCTCAAGGAGGATGATTTCTCATTGCTTTTAGGGTAAAAGCATAGCACCTCAGTATAGCAAACAGGATTCTTAGAAATACACTTTTTAACCCTTCAGCTATACCATACCACCCCCAACCCTCCAACCTCAGACTCTAGTTGCAAGTGACCTCTTGTCTGCAGTTATGTAACATGTTCACCCCTATGCATTTGCTCTTCTTTCTGCCTCCTTCTACTGTGACTCTCCTCCTTCAAGATTCAGCTCTAATGTTATTTCTCTCCAATAACAGAGATTTTAAGCATTAAGCCCACATGTACTCCATTAATCTTTGCTGATCTATGCCTAGGGACACTCAGATCAGCTTCCTGCAATCATTTGTTAATTTCTCATTCTCTCACTCAAGTAAACCTTCTGGAGCACTGATTATCTTTTTATCCCTGGAATCTACCACAGAATATGATAAGTATTCCACAAACATAATTATGATACTTAAATATGGTTAATATTTAGTATGTGCTGTTTTGTCAAGTGTAGGAGGAATACACAACCACATACACGCTCACACACTAAGAAGACCAAATTAAAGCTTGACTTTAGAACATTAATAGTCAATTCAAAAAACCCTCAAACAGAATAATTTTCAAGTATTTTTTACACAACCAAAATAGTAAAGATACATTTTAGGCCATAATTCTTCACCATCCAATCATATATAATGATGGAAATAAGAGATTTTACAAAAACAATCCTCATTCTTCTTGTATATGATGCCTTCTGATATTTTTCTACAACTATTTTAGTTTTTAAATGTTGGTTGAAACCATAAAAATTATTTTATGACTCATTTTGGAAAATACTTCCTCTATATTTCTACCATATTTGATTTTATTCACATAATTTCTGTAAACAAACCTGTATGTGAAAATTAAATTTTTGCTAATTTTTTAGGGCTACTCAAAACTTATCAATTTCCTAAATATGCTATTATCACTGCTATCTCCACTGTTGTTTTCTTAATAATAATAAATTGCTTATGACCACTGTTGACATATTTCACACACATTAAAATCACTGGAAGCAGGCTGAGTGACCCTGAAGCAAGATTTACAATCGCTGAATTGGTCAATTCCCATTTGCAGTCTTTTATGTCGAGTCTAAGCATTGAATCCATATTTCCTATTGTAAAAGAGTTAAAACTCTCAAATGGTGCCCTATTTCTATTAGATGTGCTTTCTTTATTTCTTTTTAAGTAAAATAGTGTAAAATATGATTATAGAATTGTTTTCTTGAAATTAAGCTAGTGATAGGAATGAATTCAATGTATGTATAAAGAATCATTCCAGAATATTATTTCTTTTTTTCCTATTTCTGGACAACTCTATCACTGAATAAATCACATATAACTCTCCTATAACCATGGTGTTTGGCAAGGAAACTTGCCACGTTTCTTCCTTAATTTTAAGGAACACATATCTGCCAACTTTCATGTTGCCTCACGGAAAGTAACAAATATTATACGTCATATGTCAGCATTTCAGTGCCCAATATGGAAGAAACTGCCCATTGTTTCCCTAAATGAAAGCACGAAAAATTCAGAAAGATAAAGAGATTTTGCCAATGTTTTGGTATAAAAACATTTATCTCTTTAAAAATCGGTTACAGGAACTATAACAGAAATAAGGATATTTATTATGATATATGTCTTCACATCTAAAGTTGCGAATATTTTAAATTGAGATTTTGAAAAGCACATTTATATAAATAAGTGTTTTGTTTTTAAATAATTCATTTTTCAAAACAAGACTTAAGCTGTGATGAGAAATTTGTCAAAATTAAATTTCTATCCCTGCCCTCCTTCTAAGTATAGTAGCACAGCTGTCATGAATCCTAAATTTGAATACACAACTTGTATAAGTGGGACATAGAATGCCATTTCTCAAGTAGAATATGGGGTCCCCTTGACGTGTTTCAAGGCCATGAGTTTCCTTCCTACATTTAGTGGTGACACCAAAACTGAAAGCTTGGGAGTAGTACATAGAAGAGGGAGGCTGTGAAATATCCTTATTTATATAGGTGCTTTTCTAAATATGTTTGGTGAATTGGAGAATTGTTTAAACAAGGAAATGTCCAAAGTGTTTGTTGTAAATTTTCTATACTGTTTGATGGAGTAAACAAACAAACAAAAAACAGATGAGGAGTTTTTGCATAGAACAGCCCCACACAGGGCAGGGAGGACAAGCTGGGTGAGCAGAGTGTCCACATGGTCAGGGCTGCCGGGTGTGTGGAAAACTGCAGTGGCAGCTGTCCAGTGCAGGATGTCACGCCTAAAGTGAGGGTGATGCGGAAAGTGGTAGCTACACTGGGACAGTGGTGATGATGGCCTGGCAATTGGTGTCAGACCGCAGCAGAGCAAGAAGGACATTGGTGCAGTAAGACAAGGGGTAGCAGTAGGGATCAATGCTTAGTTACATACAGGGGGTCTGATCAAGTAAAAAAATAGCTTACAAGAAAATATAGGTGGCACATGGTGGCTCACGCCTGTAATCCCAGCACTCTGGGAGGCTGAGGAGGGCAGATCACCTTGAGGTCAGGAGTTCGAGACCAGCCTGGCCAACATGGCGAAACCCCATCTCTACTAAAAAATACAAAAATTAGCTGGGCGTGGTAGCATGCACCTGTATTCCCAGCTACTTAGGAGGCTGAGGCTGGAGAATTGCTTGAACCTGGGAGGCGAAGATTGCAGTGAGCTGAGATTGTGTCACTGCACTCCAGCCTGGGCAACAGAGTGAGATTTTGTCTCAAAAAAAAAAAAAAAAAAAAAAAAAAAAAAAAAAAGAAAAAAAAAAAGAAGACAGGTTTCTCACGGCAAAAGAAAGGGGGGAAAAAAAGGGAAAAAAAAAAAAAAAAAAAAAACTAGACTGAATCTGTGGTACTGCATTGAAACTGGAAATGTAAATGTGAACACATGTTTTTCAACATATTTAGATAGACATAGAAATAACTGTAGAGTATAATATACATGTGTGCATAGCAGTCAGTGTTTTCCAGAGAAACAGAACCAATAAGATTTATCAGTAAGAATTGGTTCATGTGATTTTGGAGGCTAACAAGTCCCAAGATCTGTAGTCAGAAAGCTGGAGACTCACTCAGGAAAACCAATGGTGTCATTCCAGTCCAAAGACCAGCGGGCTTGAAATCCAAGAATAGCTGATGTTTCACTTAGAGATTGAAGGCAGGAAAAAAATCCCAGCTTGTTAGCCATCAGACAGGAAAACTGCCCCTTTACTTGTGGAAGGGTCAGCCTTTTGGTTCCATTCAGCCCTTCAACTGATTAGATGAGGCCCTCCCACAGTGGGGGCAGGGGGCAATCTGCTTTACTCAATCTATAGATGAAAATGTTACCATCCTCCAGAAACAGCCTTATGGACATGCCCAGAATGTCTGACCAAATATCTGGGTACCCCCTGTCCTAGTCAAGTTGACACCTAAAACAAACAATCACAGTGTGTTCTTGGGTGTCTGTGTTTAAAATACCTAGCACCTAGAATCTTAGTCACTAAATGCTCTTCTTTCTTGAAAAAAATTAGGACTCCTCGTTGAAATAGCTGAATCCAAGGCTGAGCAAGGAAAGTAAAAGATGAGTCTGGAACATTTTATTATGCCATAAAGAGTGCTGAAAGAATAATAAGGACATGTCAAAAAAGCAGAGGAAACAGCTTGAAGAGGCTCCCACCGACCAAATCCAGGACAACTTGAACATCTAAATAAATTATGACAACAACGTTAATAAATTATAACATCAAATAAAATAAGAATCCATGAGCCCATACTGATGAGCTGAGTATAAGTTATGTTTGCTAATTAATATGTTAATTAATTATAAGTTAATATGCTAGCTGTTAATACAAGTTAATATATTATATGTTAATATAAGCTAATTAATTGAAAGTTCAATGAGAGATATGAAATTTACATAATCTCAGAATACATACCCACCATTCATTCCAAAGGGAAAAGTAGTAGCTTTCCAGTGGAGAATCCTGGCAGGCACTACTTTAAACAGGTAATCAACATTAACATTAGCAGTAATAGCACAATTCAAATCAAGTACTAGGTGATAAATGCAATGAGAAAAATGCAATATAACTGTTATTGTATTCTGCAAGAAATAAAATGCATATATGGAATTGAATTATGAGAAAACACACACACACACAAACTAAAATTGAGGGACATTATACAAAATAGCTGACATTTTTATCTTCAAAAGTGTCAAGATCATGAAGTCAAGGAGAGATTGAGGATCTGTTCCAAATTGAAGAAGAATAAAGAGGCAACTAAATGCCACATTTGATTCTGAACTATATCCTTTTGCTATAAAGAATGTTATTTGAATAACTGATAAAATGTAAATGGAGCCTGAGGTTACATGAGAGTGATGTATTTAAATTAATTTACTGATATTGATGGTTTACAGTAACATAAGATAAAGTCTTCAATTATAAGAAATACTTATTAGGCGGGGCATGGTGATTCACGCCTGTAATCCCAACACTTCGGAAGGCTGAGGCGGGCAGATCACTTGATGTCAGGAGTTTGAGACCAGCCTGGCCAACATGGTGAAACCCTGTCTCTCTAAAAATACCAATTAGCCAGGCATGGTTCACGCCTGTAGTCCCAGCTACTCCAGAGGCTGAGACACGAGAATAGCTTGAACCTAAGGGGCAGAGGTTGCAGTGAGCCAAGATCATGCTACTGCACTCCAGCCTGGGTGACAGAGTGAGACTCCATATCAAAAAGATAAATAAGAAAAGAAAAGAAAAAGAAAAAAGAAAAGAATTCTCATGAAAGTATTTGGGGTTGATGGGGCATCACATAATCCTCTTACTCAAACTCAGAGGGAAAAGTTATTTATTCTCTTTTCACAACTTTTCTCCATGCTTGAAATTGTTTCATAAACATATTTATATAAACATTTTATTACATTAGCAATCAGGAATATCCCTTTTTTCCTTTAGAATACAGCTCTTTCACAACATCTCCTTAATTTTATGTCTGCTTACTTTATTGTGACTTGGCAGTAATAACTATACACTTCATCTTATAAATTTATATTATAATTTTTTAATTAAGAAAAAAATTCTCAGGTTTGAATTTTTATTATGTAAAAACCTATCAAGTAGCAGTAGTTGAATATACCTAATCATAGATAGAACATTCCTGTATTTCAGAAACTTTCCCTGTATGATAAACACTCCCTTACCCTTCAATAAAACTGCTTTAACCATTGTTATCTTTCACCTCTTTTTTCGTTATTTCACTGTAAGGACGCTTAGTTCTTTCTTGATGTTTCATTAGATACTCTTAGCCTTGAAACCCTTATTTCACTTGACTCTGTGACAAGTTTTTGTCATCTTCGTTTTACCTCTTTAGGACTTCCTTCTAAGTAGTATTCATAGACGCTTTTCCCTCTGATCATCCCTAAAATATTGATGCTCCTCTGGGTTCTGTTCTCATGTCCCATCTCATCCTCCATTACACAACCTTCCTGAATCATCTTTTCAAAGTCTTGATCATTGCCCATGTCCTGATGGTCTCAAATCGCCATTGCATCCAGATATCACTCCCAAGCACAGACCTGAACAGCCCATTGCCTAAAAAACACATACATACTTGTATCCCTTGGGTAAATCAAAATGGGTAAGTACAAAACTAAATTCATCACCAAAATTTGCTCTCAAGTTCCTTTCACCAGGCTTGGTGTTCTCTCTTACTCCTCTCTCAGTGAAGTGCATCACCATCTATCTAGAGGCCAAGCAGCAAACAAGATCTTTTTAAAATTCCTTATTATTTATCAAATCCACATAAATATATTTCTCTCCCTCTCACACTGCCTTGATTCAGACCACCGTTATTTCTTCTCTGAATTATAGTCTTATAGGTGGGGTCCTGGACAGAAGTTTTGCTCCTCCTCTGCAATTTTTCTTCATGATGATCATATTAGGGTTCTGTAGAGGGACAGAACTAATAGGATAGAAATATGTATCTATGGAAGTTTATTAAGGAGTATTAACACACTATCACAATGTCCACCATAGACTGTCTGCAAGCTGAGGAGCAAGGAAGCCAGTTCAAGTCCCAAAGCTGAAGGAACTGGAGTCCAACGTTCAAGGGCAGGAAACATCCAGCATAAGAGAAAGATGTAGTCTGGGAGGCTAAGCCAGTCTGGTCTTTTCACATTCTTCTGCTTGCTTTTAATTCTTGCTTTAAATCCCTGACCCATGCTCCATTTTTGATATCTCTATGTAGACTTACTGTGGCTATTCTACCAAACACAAATCTGTTGTATGTAACTGACTTTTAATGAAAATATGGGACTTGAGGAAAATTATATTTCAGAAAAGAAAACAATCTGCTATTAAATAGCAGTTCTGAAAACTCACAGACTTACCCCAGCAAGAAAGCTCTTATAGCCTTTCCTCTCCTTAGTCTCCAGCCTACCACTGTGGTGCTAGACCCCTACATCCACCTACAGAGATAGTTCTCCCAGAAAATTCCTTTTTCTTATTCAGAAATTTCCCTTGTATAACATTTTCTCTCCTAAATTAAGTCCACATATCTAATTTGCAAATAAACCGCTAATAAATTTTCCTAAACAAAAGAGATATTCACTCCCCTTGATAGAGGAGTAACTCTATTCGAATAGAGCAGAGTTATCATCTTCCTCATTTTAGATGAGTGACTTCCATCAACAGTGCCTAAAATTACATTTAGTTTTAGGTTAAACACACTGCATGATTGACTCATTGAAACAGTCCAAACTGAAACATTCAAGTCTTTCACAAGAGTTACCTTTCAACTGCATCTCTCTCATTCTGTGTTTATTTAGTTGGAACTTTGACCAAAGTACAGACATGTATCCCTGTTAAGTTTCATCTTATATTTGGCCCATCATTGCAGCCTGTCAAGATCTTTTAAAATCTTGATTCTGGCATAAAGTCTATTCACTATCCTTGCCAACTTCATGTCAAATGCAACTTGCTTAAGTATGTTCTCTATCCTCACGTAAGCCCCCAAAAGTGGCTAATAGGCATGTGCAGTTTTGTACATGTGCGGAATTCTAAGAGCTAAAAAGAAAAAATCACCAAACTAGACATCTAAGGACAAATCTCTTTAGATTGAAAGTGAAGCTCTCATGTTCAGGCATGTGTCCCTCATTTCTCTTGGTAACTCTTTTACTACTTATTTTGAGGGATGGATTGAGGTGGTGAGGAAATGAAGCTTGAAATGGGTTAGTGTTTTAAAAACATTTTAATGTGGCAGGGACAGAGCTAGCTTAAGGCTAGTGAGAGGCCAAAGACAGAAAATTTAAGGAGTCACTCACTCTCAGAGTCTTGCAAAAGCAGGGTGGCATTTGCAGACTCTGAGAGTGAGTGCCCCCTTAAATTCTGTACCATATGCTTCTTGCTGGTTTCATGTTAGTCCAGATCCCAAAATGTGGAGGAATGTTTAACTTATAGAAGCTGTCTTTTTCAGAGTTTACTCCTTCAACCTTAGCTTGAGCTATCATATTGCCACCTTTCTCATTGCTAGTGAAAATCTATAGTTAATTTCTAGCAATCTTTGAGCCATGCTTGAATTTATCCTCATTTCATTTCTTCCGCTATCTAAGATCAAAATTACTGAGAAGAGTTCCAGGCAACAGAAATAGTAAAAAATAGGTGAAACTCCCTTTTAAATTAAGAACATAGTCCAAAGATGTCATTTCTGTTATTCAGTACATCTTTCAACCTCCTATGCCAACCACAGTACTATTTTCTTTGCTCTGTCTTCTCAGTTCCTTGCAGCTTGGTCCACCAATACCATCACCTCCAGGAAAAACAAGTTGAAAATCAATTCTGACTTAGTTAAGAAGTGTATTTGGATCCTTGTGGCAACCCCATGTTGGTCCATGCAATTAACTTGCTCTGTCCAGACATGCTTAGCCACATTTTCTGGTAGTCTATATTTCTACTCTGCATCTGAAACTCTGTCCTCCAGGACTGATGCCTCAGTGAGCATGTGACCACGCCATAATACTTCTCAATTTTTCTTTCTTCATGCCCATTGCTGTTATACCAGTCACTAGGTACCTGAGGAGGTTGCATTCTTTGTTACAAAATTTTGTGTTGCTTTGCCTTCACTGCTTTTGTAGAGCTGTTTACCTCGTTGAATACACACAAATCCTACCTCATTTGTTTTTAAAATGATAGGTATTTCATAGTTATTTGATGAATGGATGAGTGAACTAATGAGAATGAGCAGTAGGAACTAGGAATCGAACACTCTAGAAGCTGTGATTTAATTCACTGAACTGCTAATCTACCTCACCTTGTGTAAACACATGGGATCCAGGCAGATGGTAACTGTGTTATCTGGGTGATATACAGCTACTCCTCATCAACTGTAAGCATTGCCTTACTTAAGTGCCTCAGTTGGCAAAATTATAATTTACCAGTCCAAAGTCTAATGAATACAGGAGACTCAGAGAAAAGTGATATAATGCATGCATGCATGTTTATATGTGTGTGTGTACCCACATACACACAGTAAACATACATTTTAAAGGACAACCAATCATACAAGTTATATTATTTACCACTTTTGCTTTCTCCAATATCACTGTTTTCAATGTTCAAAAACAGGTGGCTAAAGTAGATTCTCAATAAACAAAAATATGTTAATTTTATGTAAGATTGTATCTCTTCTTAATATTTTAAAATTTAACCCACCTGGATTAAAATTTAATGGTTTTTTTTTTGTTTTTGTTTTAGTCCCTTGTGATGTTCTCACAAGTCCTAATTGCTCTTTCAGCAACTACATTTAAGACATTACTAGACATGACAGCAATTATTAGGGATACAGTAGTGAAAACATTCACATCCCTATCTTTATGGAGTCATAAACTAGAGAGACAGAATTAACCTGTACTTAAGAAGACATTTGATTAAAGATACATTATACTACATCTCGGATCAAAGATCCTCATTAACATTTTATGAACTTACTCTGTTAGTCCATACTCACGCTGCTACAAAGAAATACCCTAGAGTGGGTAATTTATAAAGGAAAGAGGTTTACGTATTTATTTATTTAATTTATTTTTTTGAGACGGCATCTTGCTCTGTTGCCCATGGCAGAAGGCAAAGAAGAAGCAAACACGTTTTTCTTCACATGGTGGCAGGAGAGAAAAGTGCAAGCTGGGAAAATGCCAGACGCTTATAAAACCATCAGCTTTGGTGAGAACTCACTCACTATCATAAGAACAGCATAAAGGAAACTTCCTGCATGATCCAATCACCTTTCACCAGGTCCCGTGCCCAAAACATGGAGATTATGGGGATTACAATTTGAGATTACACTTGGATGGGAACATAGAGCCAAACCATATCACCCACTGTTTAGAAAAATAAAAGGAGATGGGTCATCAACAGATTAGAGATTTTAACAAATTTATGGAATATATAAAAGAGGTTGAAAGTTACAATTGGTAAATAAGGTCAGAGGAAATCTCCAGTCTGGTATGTAGAAAGGCTTATAGTTTGAATTCACCTGTAATGAATCTAGGCAATACTTGGGACTGAAATATGCAAGATTTAATTGAGGGCAAAGTCAGACATGGGACTAAAAACAGGAGAATAATAGAATGTCTGTATTTGGAACAGTTGACTACCCCCCACACATAGATCTTTCCAACCTCCAAGAAAAGCACACTGGAAAGCAGACTTCTGTCCACCAAGCAGGAGAGGACTTTTCTAAAGAAGTTTAAAAGCCCTAAAGAAAATAACTTATTTAAAGTTCCCCCAGAGTGAGAAACTTGAATGTAGAGTTCCCTCGGTCTCTCCCCATGCATTAATTTAAAGAAATGCTTGCCTATCAATTAGCACAGTCTACACATATGGAAATAGCAAGATTTTTTTAACCAGCATTTTTTGTGAAAAATAAATAATCAAGATGCACCAAAAACCTTCAGAAATCCTTCAATATGACAGAGTGACTAAAATAAACTAACATAAAAACTATTTTAAATAAAGAAAATGGCTGAGCGTGGTGGCTCATGCCTGTAATCCTAGCATTTTGGGAGACCGAGGCAGTGGGATCACGAGGTCAGGAGATCGAAACCATCTGGCTAACAAGGTAAAGGCATGTCTCTACTTAAAATAACAAAAATTAGCCAGGCTTGGTGGTGTGTGCCTGTAGTCACAGCTACTCAGGAAGCTGAGGCAGGAGAATCGCTTGAACCCAGTAGGCAGAGATTGCAGTGACCTGCGATCTCGCATCACTGCACTCCAGCCTCCGTGAAAAGAAAAAAAAAAAAAGAAGGAAAGGAGGGGGAGGGGGAGGGAAAGGGGGAGGGGGAGTGGAGACAGGAAGAAGGGAAAAGGAGAGGAGGGGAGGGAAGGGAAGGGAAGAAAGTAAGGGAAGAAGGGAAGGGAAGAAAAGGGAAGGAAAGGGTGGCTCACACCTATAATGCCAGCACTTTGGGAGGCCAAGATGGATGGATCATTTGAGGTCAGGAGTTCGAGGCCAGCCTGGCCAACATGTCTCTACTAAAAATACAAAACCTCGTCTCTACTAAAAATACAAAACAAACAAACAAACAAAAATTAGCTGGGTGTGGTGGCGCATGCCTGTTATACCAGCTACTCAGGAGGCTGAGGGATGAGATTTGCTTGAACCTGGGAGGAGGAGGAGGTGGCAGTGAGCAGAGATCGTGCCATTGCACTCCAGCCTGGGGAAGAGAGGGAGACACTATCTCAAAAAAAGAAAACAACAAAATATGTCTAATTTTTTATCTTCAGAGACCCATGGAGGTAATGTGTCCACAAAACAAAAATAGGAAACCTCAAAAGGAACAACCAGAAAATTCAAAGGAGCTCTTGCATATGAAATGCATTGCTACCAAAAATGTATCAATAGGTTAAAAGATAAAGATGAGTAATCTACCAAAAAGCACAGAAAAAAAATCCACAAATAAACTGAAGATATAAGAGAAAATATTAGAAGAATAGAGAGACAATTCAAGAGGTTCAAATGTCTAACAAACAGAATAGAATTTCTAAAGATCAAGAATGTAAAAATTGATGAGAAATTATCAAATTACTAGTTGAAGGTAAATCTCCAGAGTTAAAAGAGTCGTCTTTAAATTGAAAGAGGCTACTGAATATCAAGAACAATTAATTAAAATAGGTCACAACTGGATTCCTCAATTCTGAAATTTTGGAGCACCAATACTTAGATAAGGGTTTTAAATCCTTTGAAAAGTAAAAGCCATGATATGTACAAAAGAGAGACTTCTCGGCCTGAGGGTTTTTTGTTGTTTGTTTTATCTGCAGCGGTAGATACTGGAAAATAATGAAGTGGGGTCACGGGAGTTCTGAGAGAGCAATATTTTTGGCTTTAGCTCTGTATGCAACAGTTCTACCAAATGAGTCAATAGGATTCAAAGAAAATCAGACGCATAAATTATGAATCAGGAAAACAATCTTCCCAAACTGGCCAGTGAAGGAAAATCTCCAGATAGCAGTTGTGCATCAAGTTTTAAGAAGAACAAGTGCAGGTAAGAACAGAAGGATAGAGGATAACCATTGTAGTTCTGTGTGAAATAATTAATGTGTCCAATCATATATAATGGTTAAATAAGTCATGGCCCATTCACAGAGCCTGATAAATGTCATACAAGACTATTTGTTGATACATCTCTGACTTCTGAAGTAATAAAAACAGTTTACAAGATAATAATTTGCCAGTAAATGTAGTGTGTGTGTGTGTGTATGTATGTGCACATATATAGCTCTCTCTATATATACCCTTTAATGCATAGAAAAATTCTAGAGGATTGTATACTACAACTTAAATATTATTCATATTTTTCTCTGGAATTACAAGTGCTTTTTTAACACCTGAATTTCCGCTCCACATGAACATGTATTATTTTTGTGATAAAGATACAAAGACTCATTTGGTGATGGTGTTTTGGTTTGCTTTTAAGTAGCCTACACATGCTACCTCCACTTGTTCCCTTTTTAAAATTTACTCCTAAACCCTCTGCAATCTAGTTTCTATCCCCAAGTTGTCATAAAAATTGCTGTCCACTGAGGTCACAAATGGTTTTCTAGTAGCAAAAACCACTGGATAGTCTTATCTCTTTATTATTCAACCTTCCCATGCTATTTGACATTCTTAATTATTCTCCTTTTCTTAAATTCTCTCTTCTTTTGACTTCCTTCACCCCAACTATTCTAGCTTCCTTCCCACCACTCTATATCCCTCCTCTTTTCTGGGCTTTCTTCCTTTGTCCCACCTATCAGTTGTTGGTGTTGCCAGTACTCTGCCCTTGGCCTTTGGTTATTCATTCCACTCTTTTCCTGGGTAACCCCATGCATTCCCATGAGCTGAACTACCATCATGTGTATTCTGTTGACTCTGTCATATATATTTCCAATTCAAATATGTGGTCTCAAAGCCCAGTGTCAAATCCCAACCAAGTATGTTCACTTGAATATGTGAAACTGGATTTATTACATTTCTCCTTGCCTCCATCTTGAACTGATTCTTCTGCATTTTCTGTTTCAGTTTTTCATACCATTTCCCAAACAAAAACTCTCCATCTGAATTTCTCCCATTGGTTCATTCCACATCAGGCCAGTATAATAATGTCATCTTTATTTCCCTTGCATTGGCTCCTCCTAACTGTTTCTAATGCTCTTGCTTTTCTAAAGCCCTTTCAACACCTCTTGCCTACAGTGATGCAATAATTTCTAAGTGATCTCCCCTGGCTCCAGTCCTAACTCCTGTATACTTCCCCCAACACCCCAACACACAAAGGGCTGCTAGAGTGACCTTCTTAAAATGCAAATGCTCCCTAACGTTTCTCAATTGCCATAAAAAAAAAATCTCATCACATAAAAGGCTTTGTGGTTTGATTCTTTCTCTTCAATCAAGACTCATAATTTTTGTCACCTGTAGTCTGAATTTCTCCATGAGCACTTTGCTTTTAATAGAAAAGACCTTCTTTCCCATGCGCCTTCTCCACTTGGTTCCTCTTACATCTCTCCAGAAAAAGCATGACGTCTTTCAGAATCTCTCCAAGTTATAATTTTGTTTATTTGTAAGTTTCTTCTATCAGATCGTGAAGTTTTCATGGAATAACCTACATTTTTATTTCTATTAGATTGAATAGTATAGCATTATTCTTTTTAGACTTAAAAATGGTCAGGCCATATAATAACAATTTTATGTAATACAACTTGATGTGTTCCAGTACTTAACATAATGCCTGGCACTTAATAAATGTTGGAAAATATGTTGTTAAAAGAACAGATGGAATTTACCAAAAATGGTGGGGTAAGGGGAAGAATTACTCTTAACACCTGGATTTGAGATTTATCTACCCAGTTAGGAATAGAAAATAAAGACTTCATTATGATAAGATTTAAAAATTAGTATTTTAAGATCAGAAACCAGACTGTTAGCATTTAAGTCAGTGAAGTATATTAAATTAATGATTCCAGCTATATAATTGCTTTTGAAGCTCAATCACGAAATCACTCTAACTCAAGAAAGGAATCATTAGTTGGAAAATTGAACTCATTAAAAATCAAACAAAAAATATGCTTAAGCTCTTAATATCTAAATTACAGAGTGCTTTTTTTTTTACATGATCAATATGAAGAGACCTAGTGTATAATTTGCTATTGAATATTCTGTCTTCTGCCTCTCTGTAGTTAATTTTTAGCTAACAGTATGTGGTTAAATCAAATGCTTTTTTTTGTCATTCTTGGTATATGTGGCTGTTTAAAAGAGGGCTACCTGCTGAACTGGGCATTAGAAGATATTGATTGAACATAGTGAAATCGATTGGACCTTTTTGTGTTTTACATGTGTTTGTTTCCTACTAACTTTCAAATGGGTTGACTAATTTTGATCAAATTTCCTACACTACAATTTTACATATCAAGATTAAGGCCAATGTTGAGAGAACTTCTAAGTATGCAAGCTTTGTCTTCAGAAACGTCCTACCTTTCAGGTGAGACTAGAACATTTATTGTCTAGGTCACAAAGTGGATCTAATAGGTTCTAGATAGCCTTATTTCCTTATCTTCTCACTTTCCTTCTGTAGGGTGTCCCATTTCCTCCCATCATGGAATCAGAAGCATTTCTAACAAGAAATCGAAAGATCTTACTCCTGATAAAGGAAACATCAGCATTGATGATAAGAGAAAGATATATTTATAGGAGCAGGTAGGCCTTCTCACTACTCCAGAAAGTACTTCAAGTTCCATCTTACCTTGTAAAATACAGCATGGTATTATTTGTGAAAACACAGAAAACTAATTTAACCTTCTCTGAGCTTCTATTTTATCATCTGAAAATGTATTAAAATCCTATCTACCTTAAAAATTTGGGTATTATGTAAGAAGCTACATGTATTCCTCATAACAGAGTGCCTGACACATAGTTAGTACTCGATAACTGTTAGCTGTTTATATTATGTATCCCCAAACAGATGATGCCTAGCAAGCAGAGCTTCCACATTCTATCTCTACCAAAGTCTTCTTTTTTCTTAAATTATTTTCAAGTAATAGATACATGGGATGTCACCAAAAATTACGTAGGGTTGTCCTGTGTACTCTCCATGCAAATTCCCCCAGTGGTTACATCTTGCAAAACTCTAGTATAAGATCAAATCTAGGAAACTGACACTGGTGCAATCTATTAAGTATATTTAGTTTTTGCCAGGTTTACATGCGTGTGTGTATGTGTATGTGCAGGTGTGTATACTTCTATAAAATTTTATCACATGTGTAGATTTGTGTAATCATCTACAATCAGTACACACACTGTTCCGCTGTGAGGGTCCCTCTTGCAGCCTCTCTCCAGCTATATCCTCCTTCTTCACCCCTCTGTGCCTACCCACTCAACACACACAAGCACGAATTTATACTTCATCTCTATTCAATGATGTTATATAAATAAAATCACTCAGTTCATAACCTTTGGAGATTGAGTTTTTATACTCAGCCCAATTCCCTTGAGATATATTCAACTTTTGTGTAACAACACATGTGTGTGTAACATAGTGATGACACTATTATTTTAACCATTTGTTAAGTGTTAAGACAGTTGAGTTGTTTCAAGGTTTCAGCTATTACAAACAAATGAAACTGCTATGAACATTGGTTTATAGGTCTTGTGTCAATGTAACTTTTTTTTTTGTTCTTTTCTTGAGACAGAGTCTTGCTCTGTCATCCAGGCTGGAGTGCAATGGTGTGATCTTGGCTCACTGCAACCTTTGCCTCCCGGGTTCAAGCCATTGTCTTGCCTCAGCCTCCCGAGTAGCTGGGACTACAGGCATGTGTCAGCATGCCTGGGTAATTTTTTTGTATTTTTAGTAGAGATGAGGTTTCACCATGTTAGCCAGGATGGTCTCGATCTCCTGACCCCTTGATTCTCCCTCCTCGGCCTCTCAAAGTGCTGGCATTATAGGTGTAAGCCACTGCACCCAGCCATACTTTTCGTTTCTCTGATATAAATGTTCAAGAGTGTAATTATTACATCATAACACATATGCACATTTAGTTTTGTAAGAAACTGCCAAACTATTTTCCAAAGTAGCTGTGCCACTTTCCTTTTCTACCAGTGATATATGAGCAATCAGTTTCTCTGCATCCTTGGCAAGATTTGGTATTATCTCGGTGTTTTATTTTAGCCATTCTGATAGGTGTTAGTGATGTTTCCTTGTGGTTTTATACACTTCAGTGTCTGAAGTGGCATGTCCTCTGTTACTCATTATATTGGTAACTTGTGTCTTGATTCTTTTTTTATTTGTGTTGCTAGAGGCTTGTTTTATTGTTTTTTGTTTTGTTGATTTATTCAATTGTTTTCTGTTTTTAATTTCTTGGAATTTTGCTTTAGTTTTATTATTTCCTCCTTATGGTTGCTTTTAGTTTATTTTGTGCTTTTTCTAGTTTCTAAATATGAGATGATTGATTTGAGACTTTTCTTTTTTTCTAATATAAGTATTTAGTACTAGAAATTTTCCTCTCAGTGTTGCTTTACTTAAATCCCACAAATTTTTATATGTTGTTTTTCATTTTCATTGAACTTAATGTATTTTGCTTTTCTTGGGGCTTCCTTTTGTTTGAGATGGAGTCTCACTTTGTCATCCAGGCTGGAGTGCAGTGGCATGATCTCAGCTCCACCTCCCAGTTTCCAGTGACTCTCCTGCCTCAGCCTCCCGAGTAGCTGGGATTATAGGCATGCGCCACCTTGCCCGGCTAAGTTTTGCATTTTTTATAGAGACAGAGTTTTACCATGTTGGACAGTCTGGTTTCGAACTCCTGACCTCAGTTGATCCACCCACCTTGGCCTCCCAAAGTGCTAGGATTACAGACGTGAGCCACTGTGCCCAGCCGGGACTTCCTTTTTGACCCACTAATTATTTAGAAATGCATTGCTTAGTTTCCAAGAGTCTAGAAATTTTTGTTTTATTTATGTTACTTAATTGCTATTTTGATTCCATTATGACCAGAGAACACATTCTGTATTATTTCACTTTTTTAAAATTAGATGAAATCTGTTTTATGGATGCCAAATATATGATCTATTGTGATAAATGTTCTATGAATTCTGGAAGGGACGTGAATTCTGCTGTTGTTGAATGGAGTGTTGTATAAATGCCAATTAGATTCTGTTGTTTGATAGTGTTGTTGACTTTATATGATTGTTAATTTTCTCTGTATTTGTTCTATCAATTGAGAAAATGTGTTGAAGTCTCTACTCATAATTGTGAATTTGTCTATTTTTCCTTCCAGTTCTATTATTTTTTGCTTCACGTTTTGTACAGCTCTGTTGTATGGTGCATCCACATTTAAAATTGCTATGTCTTTTTGGTGGATTAACTCCTTTATCACTAATGATTGTCTCTGTCCCTGGTAAACATTTTATTATGAAGCATACTTTACCTGATTTTAATATAGCCAATTCTTCTTTATTTTAATTGATGTTTGCATGATATATCTTTCTGTTCAGTTTACCTATATTGTTATAGTTGAAGTTATTTTCCTATAGACAACATATAGTTGTGATTTTTAATCCACTCTGCCAATCTCCATCTTTTAATTGCTAAATTTATATCATTTACATTTAATGTGATGATTAAACTTTTAGCACTTAAGCCTGGCTTTTTTTTTTTGGTTTTCTTTTGTTCTTTTTCTATTTCTCTTTTTTCCTGACTTCTTGAGGGTTACTTTGAATATTCTTTAGAATTCCATTTGGATTTATCTTGAAGGTTTTTTCCAGTGTATTTATTTGTATAGTTTTTTAGCAGTTCCTGTAGGTAGTAGATTATGCATATATAATGTGTCATACTCTATCGGTATTATCATTTTACCAGTTCAGATAAAGAACAGAAACCTCATCTACCTTTATTATATCTTATTTATAATATATTTGTCTTAAATATTTTCTCTATGTACATTATAAACATACAACATTATAGTTTTCCTTCAACCATCAAATTCAATTTACAAAAATTAAGAGGGAAAGGAAAGTCTATTTGATTTTTGCACTTTCTATTTTTCTTTGTCTAAAACTTTTATTTTCAATCATCTCTTCCTTTTTAGGAAAATGAATAATTTCTCTTCCTGTTTAGGAAAATAAATAATTTAATTATCTTTTTAAATTAGGTCTGCTGGCAACAAATTCTCTTAGTTTTTATTCATCATGATATGTCTTGATTTTCCCTTCACTCTCAAAGATTTTTTTTGCTGACTATAGAATTCTGAGCTAACAATTCTTTCTGATAGCATTAGAAAAATATTGCTCCACTTTTCCAGCCACATGATTTCTGATGAGAATTTCACTATCATTCCAATTGTTTTCCCCTTATAGAGAAGATTTTTTTTTCTCTCCTGATGTTTTCTAAGTTTTTTTTCTTTGTCTTTAGTTTCCAGAAATGTCATTATGATGAACTTTGGCATACAGTCCTTTGATTTTTTTCTGTTTGAAATGTTTCCCTGTTTGACATTTTTTCACCTTCTTGAATCTATAGATTTATGTCCTTTGCCAAATTTGGGGAAATTTTACCCATTATTTAAATACTTTTCCAACCACACCTCTCTTTCCTCTCTCCTTCTGGGACTCTGATAGTACTAATCTTGCATTATAGTTTCCACAAATCCCTAAGACTTTATTTTTTCAGTCTATTTTCTCTGTTTTTCAAGTTGAGCAATCTTCATTGTTTTATTACTGTTGTCCTATGTTTTAACTTCAAGTTCTTTCCTCTGTCATTTTCTTTATGCTGGCAAGCCTATCCATTGACTTTTTAAATTTCAGTTCTTATATTTTTCACTTCTAAAATTTCTAGTTCATTCCTTTATATGTGTATATATATATATAATTTTCATTAATTTATTCTTTTTGCAGAGTGCTTCTGTTTATCTGCTGGTACTGTCCATTTTTTTCAATTGCTTCAAACTTACTGAAAAACTTTTATAATGCTGCTTTAAAATCTTTGTCATATGATTTCAACATCTATTTCATCTTGGCATTATTATCTGCGATTGCCTTTTCTTATTCAAGGCAAAATTTTTCTTTGTATGATAAGTAATTTTATATTATATCTGGACATTTTGGCTATTATGTTATGAGACTCTGGATCTTATTTAAATTATTTGTCTTAGCAAGCCTCCTCTGACATTGTGCCGGTAGGAAAAGAGAGGACACTACCTCATTACCACCAGGTGGCAGTGAAAGTACAGGTCTTGCACTTAGCTGCAGTTGATGCCCCAGGGGAGGGTCTTTCCCTGCAACTAAGCGAATGTGGGAGTTAGGGCTCCCTTCTTTTCCTCTGCTGACACCACTCTGACTTGGAGTGCAGATAATGTCAAGTTTACTTTGGACATAACCTCCACTGACACTGTTCAGGATGAGTTTGGGTCTTAGGGAGGAACAATCTCGCTTCCCACTCCACCTTCACTGATTCGACCTCACTGGTATAGGGGGCAGTATGTTGCAGCTTCACAAGCCTGGAAATCTGTCTCCCCACTCCCTCTTTGTTTCAGGAGTGTGGAGACAGTCACAGTTTTGTCTTCGCTAGTATAGGGAGAAATGTTATTGTCTAAAATATTTTTTTTTTTTATCTTACTAACCTGTCCCTTTTCTTTTTCTTTGACTTGAGAGATCAGGCCTTTCTTGGGGCTTTTTACTTCTTTTTTTTTTTTTTTCCCTTCAACTTTGTTTATTGATGTACTGAACATGAAAAAGTACAAAGAATCCAAACACAAAAGAAAACATGTACAGCCTCTTAAATACTCAACAGAATATATTTTCTATTCCAACAGATGTGAATTAAGTCATACTGTACAACTTCAAATAGATACCAGCCTTACATTTTATTAAGTGCTCTGATAAACACTGTAAAGTGAAGCACAATTTGCATGCCCTCTCATCAATGCCTTGGTTTCGCTCTTGTTACCCAGGCTGGAGTGCAATGGCGCAATCTCGGCTCACCGCACCCTCCGCCTCCCAGGTTCAGGCAATTCTCCTGCCCCAGCCTCCTGAGTCGCTGGGATTACAGGCACGCACCACCATGCCCAGCTAATTTTTTGTATTTTTAGTAGAGACGGGGTTTCACCATGTTGACCAGGATGGTCTCGATCTCTTGACCTCGTGATCCACCCGCCTCGGCCTCCCACAGTGCTGGGATTACAGGCTTGAGCCACCGCGCCCGGCCCTTTACTTCTTTATTTATTTGGTCCAGACCCATTGGAGTTTCCAGGTCCCCGATTCCCCACCACACACTGAGGCATAAGAAACAGAAAGAAAACCCAGGGAAGTCACCTCAGGTCCCAAAGTACCTACTAGTTTGCCTTATTTCCTCCACTTTTCAAATTCTTCCAATGTTTATTCAATATATAATGTCTGAGGTATTAATTTTCCTTAGCAGAAGGAATGGAGAGAAGTGCATCTACTCCATCTCATTCCCAAATTTCTCTTATGGTTTTAAATTATATTTTCCTAATTGCTAATGATGTAACACATCTTTTTATGTACTTATTTGCCATCTGCATATCCTCTTTGGTGAAATGCCTCGTCAGGTTGTTTGCCAGTTTTTTCTTTTTTCTTTTTTTTTTTTTTGAGATAGAATCTCGCTCTGTTGCACAAGCTGGAGCTAGCTACAATTCTCTGCCCTTAACCTGCCAAGTAGCTGGGACTACAGGCACATGCCACCATGGCTGGCTAATTTTTTTTCATTTTTTGCACACAGGTTATTGCTGTGTTGTGCAGGCTGGTCTTGAACTCGTAACCTCAGGTGATCATCCTACCTCAGCCTCCCAAAGTTCTAAGATTACAGGCATAAGCCATTGCACCCACCTTGATTTTCTAATTAGTTTGTTTAGTTGTTTTCTTTTTCTTTTACTGTTGAGTTCAGAAAGTTCTTTGTATTTTCTAGACACAAGTCTTTTGTCAGATATATGGTTTGCAAATATTTTTTCTTAGTCTGTGGCTTAATTTTCATTCTCTTAATAGAGTCTCACAGAGAAAAAGTTTTAAATTTTGATGAAGGTAATTTCTTAACAGCTTTGAATACTAAGACTATTAAAAATTCTCCTACAAAAGTGCCTTAATTGAACATATGGCACAAAGAATTGTTAGAGATGTATATCGTGCCCTGAGAAAGCTTTGGATCATAAAATAGTCATTAAGAGACCACTCCCTTAAAAGAGAGCATGGGCTTGAGGTAGATTGTCTGAGACATCTATTACTTACTAGCTGTATGATCTTTAATAAATTACTTAATTTATTTGGATCTCAATTTCTTCATCTCTAAAAAAGAAATGAAAATTGTAACAACTTACCACATTATTATAAGTTAGATTTTAAAACATGTATTAATTTTTCCATAGAAGATTCAAATTGTTTTTCAGAGTTGAAAACACTGCTGATTGAAATTTGGATTTTAAATGTTTTTAAAATTCAAATTAATTCAGTAATTTTTCACTTTAAAGATATTCCATTCTCCCCTCAGAATTGGGTATGCCACTCCATTGATTCTAGTTTTCTTTTACATTTTTTATTAAACCATTATACTTTTTGTAATACATGTTCTGTGTATTTTCATTATTTTATATTCTTTAAGTTTTCTCATAAATGAGATCTGTCTCAAAAGCTGATTATTTGTTCCAGTGAAAATGTAATACTGCCCTATGAAATAAGCCCCGCTAAGACAGAATTCTGTAAGAGGAAGATGATTACTGGTTGTCTCCATTCTGTGCACTAGAATCTTGACTATAATAATGAGAAAAGATGCACCATTTCAGGTGGCTACATGCAATACACAAAGAAGTACTGTTTAACTTAAAAATACATAAAGCCAATTAGTGCTTTCAGACTATTTGAACTCTCTACAGTAAGGATTACTGTATGCAATGTTTCTATATACGTGCATGTAACAATCTTTTTTTGGACATATATTGGTTTTAGCTATCTGTCTCCAAATCTTCCTCACTGAGAAACTAGTGATGACACTCAGTGTGGCTAAGAGGATAATCTCTCTGCTTGTCCTGACTGTATTCTCTATTTTTTGTGTGGTAGGCTGTTCATTTCTAGGTGAACATTACAGTTTTAATCTTTGTATGTGCATTTGGCTCTATGCAAAGGATTGACTACATTATACAGCAATTATGACTACCTTGACAATCTGCCTTCTGCTTCTAGTATGCCTGGATTCTTTTGGTATGGCTTCCCTTTTTACTTCTTGCAGTTGCTGCTCTAAGATGCTGTAACAATTCAGAGGACTGTTAGCACAAGCTTGAGGTTCAACCAAATACCACCATTTTTGTGATGTCACAAACATTTTTCTGTGTTCCATTGAACATTCCCCCTTGAAATAGTTACCCATAAGAGTGGGACTACACTGGCATTATTTACTGAATAATCTATTAGAGAGTAATTACTGAATAATTATTAAACTATTTAATAATCATTGAATGAGGTTTCTTTACTGAAATAATAAGTAAATAATAAATACTATACTAACAAATAATATAATTTTTTGAGGGTTGATATGTGTAATTGTAAATTTTCTAGTAATTCATTTAAAAAGTAAAAAGAAACACAAAAAATTTATTTTTAAAATACTTTTTATTCACCCATTTTAGGTTCCCAAGAAAGACAATCAAATTGGTCTCATTTGACTCCATTCTATTTTCATGCCGGGCCATTTAACAGACAATTGCTTATATATAAAAAATCTATCTCTGGGTCAGCAGCTACCTTTCCAGTACAGTATATACTATCTCTTCAGGTTCTATCAGTTACTGGGGCAGAAATTTTATTTCATACTGCAGGATGTATGAATCAGTACTTGTTCTTTGTTATATCTAATGGTATTTTGCATTAAAATGGATTTAAGCTCCATTTTAATGAAATGGAAATAAATCCATGTAAACAACTGTGATCAAAGGGAAATAAATCCATGTGAATAATTGTGATTTGTCCATTACCTAGATTTCAGGGTTCTATTTACCATCCTGAGGTAAAGACATGAATTGTTGGGGATAACCGTGATAGTCACCCTGGCAATTGCTTTACTTTATTGCATCATACAACATGATCTTATCCAACAATATGATCTTATAATTGGCAGGATAGGTAGAATCATCCATCAGTATCTGCTGGGGATTCAGCTCAGGATGCCCATAGATACCAAACTCTGAGAATGCTCAAGTTCCTTATATAAAATGGCATGCCCAGTCCTTTTCCCCTGCTTGCTTCTCAGGTCCCCAGTGGATATATGCCAGTATTGTATCCTTCAGTCAGGAGAGTGAGCGATCCTCAGGAAAAGCTAAACCACCCTAAAGAAAACACCCACAAATCCAAACATTTCGGAATCCCCATTATAAAGGTTACTGGTCTATGATTCCATCCATACACAGAATGCATGATAATGCTCGCAATGAATGGAGAGCTTCTACTTAACTCTCTTATATACAGTCAAACATCTCAGTATCACCAGACACTTCTTCTTTTGTTGGTAAACATGCACACATTTGAAAACACACACACACACATACACACACGCATATATATGTCCAAACTGCTGGAGATTAACTCAGGTAATCAGATCTGCAGATCTGATTCCCACAATCTCAGGTTACCCATGATTTCATTACTTAGGTTTTGGACTTTTGGCTTTCTCTAGAATTTCTCAGTGTTTTTGAATATAAAACTGCTCCTCACCCCAATGCTTGTGAAGATGCTTGTCTTTAGACCACCCATAAAGCTCAACCCAGAATCACCCGTCTTTATCAGGGGAGGTAACAGCAACAAAGAGAGGTAAGGGGTGCTTTAGTCATCCAGGAGCTCCTGAAGTTAGGTTATCATTGCACAAAAATACAGACAGTAGTGTTGGGATCAGAATTAAGTAATCAGGAACATTCTGTATTATCTCTATAATATAGATTATAATACATTCTCTCTATAATCTATTACAGATCATAATAGATTCTCTCTGTAATCTATTCCCAAGCGTATCTGAGCATAAGATACAGATAAAGAAAGAGCCTAGAACCAGGAAGAACTGAGACAGAACATCGTCTCCAACTCACCAAAAGGAATATGGATCAAAAGAAATACTGAATTTAGGCTCCGTTTTTAAATAGAAACATCTTTAGTCTGAATATGAACACTCTTTCAGTCAGTAGCTGAGGCTGCAAATGACAAAAATGTTTTGGGCCTGCAGCCTGCACACTGCTGCTGTTGACCTCTCGCTGCAGAAGGCTGGGCTTGTTTGGGTCATTACCTTTTTCTAACCCAAACATTAATGCTATCTTTATCATTGCAGTTTCTGGAAAAAAGTTATCTCAAACCTTCCTGGGTTGAAACCATCTCTCTGGAAGTTTGGAAAGAAATCTGAGAAAACTTGAGGGAACTGATTAAAGTTTATCCATTTTACTAGTGGTCAGAGAAACTTGATTTATTTTCTTGTATTGAGTGTACTTCGTGTATTTGTAGTTAGATGACTTTTGGAACGTGAAATTTGTTACATTTTGGCTTTTGACAGGTGAAATATAAATAAATCTTATAATGAATTTTTTAAAAAACGAAACAAACACGACTACTAACAGCTGACAGGCCCAAGTGGAGCTGACTGAGAAGATGAGAACATAGTGTCATGGAGGTGCACCCACCCTGAGCCACCAAGTTCCCTAAGTGATCATCATGATTTCTGCCAAAAGCCTGGCTGCCTGCGTGAAGTATGAGGATCTGCACTTAGTCCTTCTTCGGGCCTTAGCTACCAAGCCAGTCCTGCACATCTGGAAGCCTATCCTGGACGAAGGAAGATTGTGCTGAGGCTGTGTTGCTGCGTAGGGAATGCACACACTGCAATTTGGTTCTGATAAGCAAAGTAGCAGCCTCAGCTCCAGAGTCACGAGCCACACAGATGAAGCAAGGGCTGCTGCATGGTGATCAGCCCCCAGACAGCTAGGTGCATGTTCTTCTTGCCCGAGAAGTTGGAGCTGTATCAGAGGCAGGTGTCCCATCTGAATGCCCGGAAGGAGCATTTCTCACACTTCTGGACATGATCCCAGCACTGCCAGGGGAGGCTGCACACACTAGAAAGTGATTGACACCAGCCATGACTGCTGCATCTTCTCCGTGAGCAAGAAGATGAAGACCTTCTGGAGCACCAGGGCAGCTTCTGAGACACTCAGAGGCCCAGTGTCTCCTGCCAGCATCCCAGCAAGGACATGGGAAGAGGTGGGGGAAGAATTAATAAACTTCAGGCATTTAAAAACAAAGTTACTCCTTCCCTCCATATTTCATGTGGCAGAGGATAGTAAAGAGGTCCGTTGTCATTAGTTAGCATTTTTGAATCAATCCTCCTTCATCCTGCACAAGAAATATATGCAGCATTAAGAAGCCAGTATCTTCACACCTCTTTAATAGCTCCAAAATAAAGGTACAACAAGTCAATTGCTTCCTTGCTGAATTTGGCAGGAAGCCCACTTTTTTCCCAATCTAAACTAATAGCCTCTACTCCTAGAAATGTCACAAAACTCAGGACCTTATGCAGACTCAAAAAGAAATCTGTCCAATGACCATTTCTAATTCCTACCTGCATTTGGGTTCTCCAGAGGGACAGAAACAATAGGATACATGTATATGTAGAAGAGTTTATTAGGGAGAATTGGTTTACACAGTCACAAGGCAAAGTCCCACGATAGGCCATCTGCAAGCTCAGGAAAGAGAGAAGCCTATAGCACAGCTCAGTCAAAGTCCAAAAGCCTCAAAACCAGGAAAGCTGACAATGAAGCTCTCAGTCTGAGACCAAGATCTGAGAGCCCACAGGAGGCCGCTGGTGAAGTCCCAGAGTCCAAAGACCAGAGAACCTGGAGTCTGATGTCCGAGGGCAGGAAGAGAGGAAGCAAGAGTCCCACTCGTAAAAATAGAGACAGAGCAAGAAGTCTCAGCAAGTTGCTTACCCTTTCTTCTCTTGCCTGCTTTGTTCTAGCAGCACTGGCAGATATTGAATGGCACCCACCCACATGGAGGGTGAATCTTTCTTTCCCAGTCTGCTGACTCAAATTTCAATCTACTCTGGCAACACCCTCACAGACACACCCAGAAACAGTGCTTCACCAACTGTCTAGGCACCCCTCAATTCAGTCAAGTTGACACCTGATATTAATCATCACATCAGCTAAGAGGATAAAGAGCCCAGGGAGCTTTAGGTGGCTGCTACCCACATGCTCCTGCTGGCACAGAGCATGTCAAACCCCTAAAGCCCAAAAGATGCATTCTCCTCCATCAATGAGCTTTAGTGTCTCCGAGGAGACATAGTCACCCTACCTGAGTTAACAAAGGAAGACCTTTGATACCTAAGTGATAGTTCTAAGAAAGCCATTAGTCTCAAGGGACTTACCAGTTGAAAGTCGAGCACAGTGATTCATGCTAGAGCAGTGAAAAAAAAAAAAAAAAACACTCATGTTCAATCTTCCTAGGTAATACGTTACTTTTATCTTCGGCTGCACTGCCTACTTCCTACATTTTTCCCAATGAATTCAATCAAAGATTTTATTTTGAGGAAAAACTCTGAATGTGAACAAGCTGTCCTGGCTTTTCTTTTCCTAAGAGTTGGTCACCAAAGACATGTTGAGAGTGTCTGTGTATGCTGAGAACTGAACTAGGTGCTGTGTGATTAGAAGGATGTGACTATATGAATAGCCACTAGAAAACATTTATAAAAGAGAATCTAGAGTTCCCATATACAGTATTTTTCTTTGCACTTTCTTTAGCCTCTTGAGAAAGTTATAATGACAATTATGAAGAAAAAGCTATTAGCAACCAGGATATTTGAGAGAAGAACATTGTGAAATATGGCTTCTCAGAGGAATTGATTACTAATAGCCTTGAAGTTAGAGTGACATTTAGTACATTTCAGATAAGACTCCTAAAACCAAAGCTTCTCTTCCACTTTACATAGAAGAGATCTTATGATCACTTTGCTCAGCTAAACAATCATACTTCACAAGAACCAGACAATCTTTGGACTCCAAATATATTCTCCTCTTGGAAAAGAACACTGAAAACTACAATGAGAAAGTACTATCTCCTGGCTTAAGTGTTTTTCAAGCCCTGGAATTATTTCCACTTATTTCACTTTGTGCCTCCCTAAGTATTTCTCACTTATTCAGTTCTCTTAATTTCCAAGAAGCATTTCTTGTCTTCATCCTTTGGATTTTCTTCCCTTGTCAGAAAAAAATATCACTCCCACAGTTTTTTCCTTCTTTTCTCCAAAGATAGAGAGTTCTAAAATTGTTTCATCATACCAGATGGTGAGCCCTTTCAACCTCTAATGAAATTCTGTTCATAGAAATTAAGCCATTGTCACAAAATGTATGCTGTGCAGACTCTTTTCCTCATTTGTTATTCTTTATTCTTTTGATGCACCTTTCAAAACTCTGTCCCAAGTTCAGGATCTCTATAAACAGGAAAATAACTTTTAGATGGTATGGGAAGAGCCCAATACTCTGACACAGAAAACTGCAGGAGTTTTTCTAAATGCTAAAATGGCTCTACGTATTTAGAGAAGTATAATTGTGTGTTGCAAACGTCAAAGAAAAGCTTGTTTACACAAGGGATTATTGTTACTAAGTGGATCAAAATTGGGAGAAGAATGATCATATGAACACATTATATGAAAGGAGTATTTATTCTTTCAATTTAAAAGGAATCCAGCAATTACCTGTTTTTCAGACTTTCCCCTTGATGAACTTCACAGAAATTCAGGGTAGGAGGGCCTAAACAACCCCTAGATATAACCACACCCCTGAAAACTGATCTTTCAGCCAATTCCTCAGCATCTCTAGCATTGGAAAACACTATTTCTAGGCTGCCTTTTGCCTTGGATATCTGGCTTTCCTGTAATAACTCAGTGCCTTTAAATACAACCACAAAGAGCTGTTGCCCTGGCCAGGATGCTGCCCCCAAATTATCTGCAGTCATTCTTCAGAATAAGCTGATGTCTTCTTCCTCCTTAAAGTTGGACCCATTGGTTCTAGCTTTGCCTTCCTAAGTCACACAGAAGAAATCGAATCCATCTTCTGTGTAAAATCCCCATACTAAAAAGCCACCCATCATGTACCCCCCTTCAAATCTTCATTCTATAAATTAAACATCCCATTTCTTCAACCAGGAGATATGGTTTCTAGATGGCTAGCTATTCCAAACAGCTCCCTCCAAACATCCTTTAGGAATCTCAACTATCATTGAACAGATGCTCCCCAGTAATGTCTAATCAACACAAAATCCAGTAAGACCACTTAGACACTTTCTATAAACGCAGCCTAAACCACAGGAGCCTTCTTGGCAGGCACATCTGCTTTTTATTCATTGAGTTCACAATCAGCTAAGCCAAATATTTTGTACCCTGGAATTATACAGTTTAACATCTGAACCCGAACATATAACTTTACAGTTAGACCCCTTACATGTCATTATCCCAGCATTGAATGCTTTTTAATGTTATTTTCAATTTCTGTTTCTTTATAATATTAATTCTTCCTTATTTTTTAATATCTGAATTTGATTGATATGTGATTGGTACATTTTTCTAAACCTGCTTATGTATACTGTTGAATAGAACAGAATGAAAGCCCTTTTGATATGTCTCAAAAATTCACTCAGATTGCTATCAATCCAGCAATATTTCCCGTTCTCTTTTGGGCAGGGCCACTTTGGCCCATCTATTCCAGCCTGACTTTCATAAATAACTATCCTTCCCTGCTGTTTTCTGTAACTTGGGAAGAAATGGAAAAATCTATCAACAGCTTACCAGGTTTTTACAGAAACACCACTTCCCCCATGTATTCAAGGCCATACTGACCTACAAAATGGTGGATACAGTTAAGATTGTTGCTATTTATGAGTTGTAGCATAGATACATTTAGGGATTCTTGTTTGTTCCAAGGCACTTTGCATAATATATCCTGTACATATATCATCTCAGCTACCCCATACTCTGTAGAAGAAAAGAAATGCTAGATGTGTTCAACCCCAAACCAAATTCTGTGTGGCCTAAAAGAATCAAGTTAGCATTCAGGGTCCAAGATTTAGGGAGAATGATGTTGATTCATTATGAAGGCTGATGATAAATAACATGGAAGCAGCACCCTGAGTGGAGGCAGGGTTCATATAATGTGTTTATACTTAAATGCACTGACTTATTCCAGGCAAGGGAGATAAAGTGTAGTCCTAAGACATTTCATCTTTGTAGTGTATCTCTGCTAACATTTACCTCGTGTGCAAGAAAGTAAATGGGTACCCTCATCTCAACCATCATCTTTCTACCACGATGTTCAACCCAAGTCCTTCAACACCAGGCACTTTCTCATACTCCAGATCTTTCTTTATCCTGCATGCATCCAAACCAAGAACATACAGCCCATGTTTAACATCCTTTAAAAAGGCAAGTATTTTAGTAAGCTAACATTGCAATTAATATATCAACACACCAAATAATATTCACATTTTAACAAAGGCTGTCAATGTCCTAAAACAATGAAATAGATATTGAATCCTTTACGGATTAATATGGCATGTTAAACAAATAGCCATATTTCTCCACCGACGTGCAAAGTCAGCTGTGAAACCACAATCACCTTTGTGAAGCTGGAAAAGCCGACCTGCATCTAGGTGACTTGTCCAAAGAAGAATTGATTACTGCCTTTATTTTTATTTTATGCATGAATGATCAGCCCTGTTTACCTTGCCTAGTTAGAATTAAATACATAATTGTTTCTACTTAATGGATTATATGTATGACCAGCTCTGTTATCTACCTGGTTAATTAAGAGCTTTTAGCCCAAAGTTTGGTTTTCATACACATTTAAACATCCTATTATGAACAAAATGTCAAAAAACTTTCAAAAGCAATACTCAAAAAGTAATTATCCACAAAAACAATAGTGCTAGCATCAATATAACAAAGGCATTGTAACAACCAGCCCTGAATGTCAGCTCTCATTATAGAAGATCGCAGGCACTGCTACTGAAGCTGCATCCCAGCTTGACATTGAAATGTAATCAACTTTTTAAAACTGTCATAACAACATCTGTTCCCAAATAACAATTTGCTAAATTTTGAATGTTTTCACTGAATTTAATTGAAGTTGAAGGAGTTCATATATATGTAAACACATATGAACATTTTTTATTGCTCACAAGAAATTTCAGGAAAAAGTTTCCAAAACTTTTATGGCAATCCTTGCATGTTTAACAATTTTGTCTTGTTTTTGAGGGTTGGCATCAAGTAGTTTGTTAAAGAAAAAATATTATTAAAAATGTATATTACCTTATTACAGTGTGATAAGGATTTAGAAGGTACTTTGAGGCCAGGCATGGTGGCTCATGTCTATAATCCCAACACTTTGGGAGGCCAAGGTAGGAGAATCACTTGAGGTCAGGAGTTCCAAACCAGCGTGGCCAACGTGTTGAAACCCCATCTCTACTAAAATTTTAAAAAATAGCTGAGCATCATGGCACATGCCTTTAATCTGCTACTTGAGAGGCTGAGGTGGGAGAATCACTTGAATCCAGGAAGCAGAGGTTGCAGTGAGCCAAGATTGCACTCCAGCCTGGGTCACAGAGTGAGACTCTGCCTCAAAAAACAAAAACAAAAACAAAACAACAACAAATAAAGGGACTTTGAAAAGTCATCTTAAACTTTCAACTTTATAGGCTTAAGCCAAAGCAAAACTCTGAGAGATGTGTAGCTATTCTTTTGCATGAAGATTTGCAGAAAAGATTTCATTACCAAGAACTTCCAAAGTATGCCATTATCCCTGTTTTTGCTTTTGTTTCAAGAAAATAACCTGGTCACTGATCATGAATATAACAACCTTACCTTCGAAAACTCTTCTTTATGGTTGTTCTAGTATTGGTAGAGAGAGAGCACAGCTTCCCCTCTATCCTGGTGTGTAATATACTTGGAAATTCTTCTTAGGTTATCATGAACTATCTTTTCTTCAAACTCAAATTTAGTAGGGATTCCCAAAGAGAAGTAGAGAAAAGATTTTCACAGCTTTTATTACCCCAAAATGTTGTTTGTGGAGGCTGTTAGGTTTGCTTTTGGAGGCTCAGTAAGTCTCAAATTAACCATAATATGCGTTTGACAGTGACGTTCCAGATTTTCCCATTCACAGTCACTCCAAGTTGATTATTGTCCTCATTTTGCCGGAACGCAACAGTTAATAGCAAAGATTCTAGAATCAGATGATATGGGTTCAAATTATTAACTATTTACAATACTAGTTAATTTGGCAAGTCTTACAAATATTTTAAATTTCAGTTTCCTCATTCATAAAATGGGGTTGTTAGTAATGTTTATGTGAAAAAATTAACAAGATTTATGAGACTTAGACAGTCCTGAATGTGTAAGCACTTCAGAAAGGTTAGTTTATTCTTCATCTTCCTCATTCTATCTTCATCACTTAGTTAAAGCTAGACCCTCTGACTCTAAACCCAGGCCTCTCCCCATACCATGCTGCCTCCATTACGCATAATCTCAAACTGCCTAAGGAAAGAATAGAAGATTAAATAAGTCAAGCATCACCGAGGAAACCTTAGGCCGGTAAGTAAAAGCACCACTGGACAAGAACCAGCATGGTCTAGTTAAGTAATTCTAGGGCAATGCTGCCGATTCATCATTTGATCAGCCACATGGGAAGAAAAACTAAAATCTCCAATAATGTGATTTTCTGTCTCACCTCCACGAAAATTTATGCATCAGACAGGGCTGGTAACAATAGCCCCCAACACAGGTTCAGGGAAGTTAGCTGTTTGCCCAGATCACTGAGCTGTTGAATAAGAGACTTGAAGTAGGGCCCCTAGCTCAAGTCTCCAAACTCAGATCTCCAGCTTCAAAGCTTAGAACTTTTACAACCACCAAATATTGTCATTTCCACCATAAACCATTTTCCTCAAGACTGATGTTACATTTATTGCATCTACAATGTACTGTTTAGTGAAATAAGTTTATTAAGTTTCTCAGAGGAAGCCAGCATCTATGTAGAGGATTATTGGTTGAAAATCATTTCCCTATTTCAAATGAAGGAAAGGATTTTGATTTTTATGCTACCCATCCATTTTTAGCAGGTCTAAATGGACTCTAATAAAATTGGCCTTACTCTTGATCACAATGGATTTGGCTGATAATTTACCAGATATGCAGGCCTACCTAGCATTGTCTTAGTCAGCATTCCACAGAACTGCAGTCTTGGCCTGGATTATAAATTTCCTAAATAGCCATTGTTTGGCTATATGTGTTTCAATATAGTTGGCTGAATCTAAACCATGCCAATCAATCATTTTGCTTTGCCACCTTTAGCAATCTGTGTTTCTACTACTATGCCACCCTTGGGAATTCTTGATTACAAAAGATTTGCCTATGTAAAGATTCTGTAAACCTAGTAAAAATAAATTTCTGTTCAAAGTCATATTATCTTAGAGACATATGTAAGAACCTTCACAAGTACATTTATTAGTATTTGGTGCACTTAAAAACCAGAATGAGGGGGAAAGCATCTGTGGTGAGATGAACATATGTAGCAAGTTTGTTCATTGCTTGTTTGAGAATATTGATCTGTCAATACACGTACTGGGTAATTATTCAGCTTGTAAGTGTCAAATCTGAGGGATCTGCTAAGAGAAGAAGCAGAGTTAAGTTAGTATCCAATAACAGAGACTATTAAAATATATGGAAAAAGATGTTCTCAGGGCAGTTTCTAGTTATCCTTGTTCAACCATTGAAGAAATCATAGATATACGTTGTTTGAGTCAAGACTTAAGAATTTTCAACAGAGCATGAAGGCTAGATAAATGTTATCACTTCTTCTGACAAGTCCTTCCTGATAAATTTTGATGATAGTCTCCAAATATTCCATATATTATGATCAGTTTTGCAAAGAAAAGGAAAAATCCACAAGAGTGCAGTAGGAGAAGAACGAACAATATATGGAAGCAAATGTCAAATAGCCATTGGTTACAAAATAGCTTTTGTTAGGACAGGGGTGAGGGGGGAAGTAAATGTGTGTTTATTTAATATCAGTTTTACTTAACAGAATGCTGATATTGTAACTGATGTGAGGAATGTTTCTTCCTTGAAAGTCTGCATTCTGACTATAAGCTGCCCAAAAGTTTGGTTTTAAAAATCTAAACATGAACATACCAATAACTCTACCTCCCAAAAGCATTATTATATAAAATTTGACTTTTTGTCTAGGCATTTTTATAGAAACTTTATTCTTTGGCAGCACGGTATGGGATGGTTCTTTAGTTGATTTTAAGCTTTATGTATTCACCAAAAATGTTACTCTTGTATAAATATATTATTATAATTTTTCTAATAGAACATGTGGCTACTTTTCAAGATGCTCTATTAAGTCAATTACTCATTAAAACTTTTATTGGCTCTTTCCTCTTCACAAGTGGGAGGCATTTGGAAGTCTATCACTACCAGATGGAGTGGGAAATATATGCCCAGGCTTGGTAATGCTTCTCTGACATCAAGGGATAGAAGAGTTTCCAGAAGACTCTCTAGAAGTGGAGGACAGTGCTCACTGTCCAATTATTACTGTTTGTTTTTCTTTTTGATATGAATTTTGTAGAGGACAGTTTATGTAAGCAATGCTCCCCAGATTGCCATCCCTAAGCAAGGGGTGGCAGTAATGCCACACCAATGGCACAGATCAGTGTCGTGTCACCCCTCTCTCGCTTGTAGAGTGGGTCACACTGGTACCCCGTCTCGCTGTTGACCCTGCTAACTTCTTTTGCCACAACCATAATCTAGGAAAGGTCCCCACCTCTGCTTCTAGCTTTGTGGCTTGTTTCCTCTCTGTCAGTGCTGTTTCTACCTCTCACAGTGGCCGAGGTGAGCAATGCAGAGGGACCCATTCTGAGTCCTTAACCCAGGGCTCTGCCACTCCCTGTGGTTCCCCCATCTCTATTTGTCACACTGCTGACACATGGCCACATGAATGTCAGGCTTTCTTCCTTGACTTATGGTCGACTTGTTCTTGTCTCACTGTCTGGGCCACTGATCTTGGGTAGGACTTGGACTTCGCCCTGAGGCTGCCTCACCAAGGGGCTCTTTCTTCTTGGCATTGCTCTGGGGAGAATTTGGACCCCTCAGAGATTCAACCATCATTCCTCCCCTACATTTTAGGGATTGTGCCTCTTCTCTACTGAAGGGAGCTAAGAATAACTCTTCTTCAAAAATGACCTAAAAATTTGAAATGGTTGGTTCTCCTCATGTTTCTATCTAGAGGTTATTTTTCATTACTTTATTGCAGCTTATCAATATCATAATTGTGAATGTTTTTCATGTCTTTTTAATTCATTTCTTTCATTAGAAACCTAAATTAGGGAAATAAAAAAAGTGAAGTTGATTCAGCCACCCAGGGATATAATATTACCAAGTAAGTGAAAAGAAGTGACAAATGGGGCTGGTCACAGTCGTTTGCACCTGTAATCCAGCACTTTGGAAGGCCGAGGCGGGTAGATCACCTGAGCTCAAGAGTTTGAAACCAGCTTGGCCAACATGGTGAACACCGTCTCTACTAAAATTATAAAAATTAGCCAGGAGTGGTGGCAGACACCTGCAGTCCCAGCTATTCAGGAGGCTGAGGCAGGAGAATCGCTTGAATCCTGGAGGTGGAGGTTGCAGTGAGCTGAGATCGTGCCACTGCACTCCAGCCTGTGTGACAGAGCAAGACTCCATCTGAAAGAAAAAAAAGAAAAAGAAAAAAATGAGAAATGGGAAACAGATGGCAGCACAGTGACACCGTTTGCAGACTTAATGAAGTGCTGGCTTATGTTGCAGCTGTAGGGGTCTCAGAAGCCACATCGCCTCTCTACCCCAGTGTTCTGTGTGACGCAAATTTCCTCTAGAAGCTGTGTTGTAGAACCTTCCCTTCTGTATTTTAAGTGTGAAGTAACTACATCTCTTAATCTTTCAGAAGTCTCCAATTGGCATCCTTTGAATTATTCCTGGTCTGCAAATATGTTTACTTTGCCCCCAAAGTGTTTCTTAATAATCTAAGCCTTAATGCCTTTAGACAGAGGAGGTACTGTCCGGTTTAATAGGTCTTCAGCATTCCCTATTGTGTACACTTTGCTGGCTTCACTTATTGGCATGATCTGGTTTTAGGCCTTTATAGACTATGTATGTCCCCAAAAACATCACAATTGCCCTTTTTACTGCAGAACTACTAATGTGCTAGGATAGTGCCTGCATATAAGAGATATTTAATAAATATTGAATGGATGAAAAATTTTATTTAAACAAATTTGAAGGGGAGTAAAAAGAGAGATCCAGAAATGTAATAGGAAATTAATTGCAATAATAAACTATGCTAAGACCTGACTGGTCAGGAGTGTACACAGCAGATACCTCAGATTATCATACTATTCCCAGCACCAGCACATTCCTCAGCTTCACTTCATTCCTAAGGTTCAGTATTTTTCTGAATATTGTCACACTTTCCCATCCTGACTCAGTTAGATGTCTCTTATTTGTGATCCCTCAGTACCCCATTCTTAAGGTTTAAAGTATATGGTACATACTACATAGCTTATTTACTTACTTGAATCCTTTACTAGCTCTATACTTCTTGAGGACAGAGGTTATATCCTATTCACAGCTGTATCTGTAGCACCCAGAAAAACACTCAATTACCTAACACCTAATAGACTCTCAGTTAACGTTTGTTGAGTAACAAAACAAATAATAGATGGATTCGAAGGCTTTCGGGTTTTTGCCTCTTTTTATTTTCTTGCCCTTTGTATTTTATATTGAGAGTGATCCATCATAATCAAATCCAAATAAAATATTTGAGAGAAAAAGGTATTTTTCCAATAGTTTGAAAATCTCTGTATTACCTCTAAAACCTTGAGAAGTGAGGCTAAGAGGGTGTTTCTGTGTATGGAAACAAAGGAGGAGGCAGGAAAGAGAACTAGTCTGAGCAGAGGAATTGAACTTGTGCTTCTTAGACTGTAGCTTGTTTTTCAGGCTTAACATCTCAGCTTCTGCTCCATGAGATGTAAGGTTCTGTCAAGTGAAAGATAAAAGAGAGAACCTCTTCCTTTAATGACAGCCTGCACTATTTCTCAAAAAGCATCACCAGGGACCAGGCCTAGATAGAATGTCTCCTATACTCCGAGTATTTCTTTGCAGCTTTCAGCTATATATGTTCTGGCAGAAGCTACTTTTTACTGCTTAGTTAAATTATCAAAGCAATAGTTCAATAGGAATGGATTTTTTAACTCCAACTTTTTTTCTACAACCCAAAGACCATCCTTGGGAAAAGGCTGACATTCCATGTCAAAAGCCCTAAATACTCTGTTGCTCAAGGTTTGGCCAAATCATAGACTAAAGTTTCTTCCAAGAGAACTATTAGGGCAGACACAAAGGTATCTCAGGGGATCTGCTGAAATAGTGTTATTGTCTTATCTTTAGTTCCATTGAAATGCTCAGTGAGAAAATCTGAACCTTCAATTGCAAAACCTTCAATAAGACCAAAGATGAATGTCATAAAAAGATAGAGGAATAATTTTTGTAATAATATAAGTGAAATAAAGGTAAGGACATGAAAGTAGAGGTTATGAAAATGGAGAGCCATTACTAAAAAGACATTTGGATATAAGACTAAATTGCTTTCACTGACTACTAACCAAATCCAGATCTTCTATCTGTCTCCTGTCTGCCAGATTATAAACCCCAGGATCCATATTGTTTAATCTCGAACAATGTTTTGATCAAAGAAAACTCAAACAGTAAGCAAGATTTCTTTCATTTTCATTTTTATGAGAGATCTTTACTCAAGTTTCTCTAAAACCATAAAAGAAGGTCAATATATAGAGTTTAAGTAGCTTATTTAGACCCCACATCCCTCCTGCCCCTTCCCTCGCACCTTGCTGCACTGCTCCAATATTTCTCACCAAATTCCTCGAGTTCTTTTCCTGCACCTCTCTTTCCCCAGTCCTGGCTTGCCTCGTGATCTTAGCGACCCTCTACTTTTCTTCTTTTCTCTCCAGCTCTGTCTTCCTCTCTTTATTCTCTTTGATTTGTTTTTAAAGCACATGATTCCAGAAACACAGTTGGGCATCTTCAGATTGTTTCTCAGAGAGTGGAGGAAAAAGAATAACTGCTGGGCAAACCAAAACCCCCTTGTGTAAGTAGATTGAAAAAGCAAAACTGAATTCAGAATTTTTTTCCTAACAAGAGCACCAGTAGCTCTGTCTTCAGCATCCTCAAGATTAGGTGGTAAAGAGTGGGGAAAAGTGGTAGAAGAGAGGCATAAACTGAGGCTCACTAGTGTAATTGAGCAAATAATGCTACTAAGTGATCAAAGTATGCCCTTAATTCTCCAGTTTCCACCTGGGAGTGTAAGCAAGAAGGTCTTTGAATCCCTGGTTTCAAGTCCTTGACAAAGAACTAATGGGGCCTATCACAGTTTGCTGTGAGTATGAGCTTGCATATTGTCTTTAGTAAGCATTGTGTTTGTCTCACTGTGGCTACATGGACTTTTTCACATGGTTTTCAACATTGTCATGTAAGATAACTGTAGATGCTCTGAATCCAGCATTAGATTTGCATTGCTTGGGTTAATAGTAAGAGTGCAGACTGGTTCCTGATCTTAGGTATCTTCTTATTTCTGCTCGGACTTAAATCTGCATAGTGGTAGAATTACCTATACCTTTGATTGTAAGTTGTGTGTATTGCTATGTGCCTAATCAGCATAAAAGATTTGTAAAAATGTTTTTTTTGTAGAAGAGAAGATACAGATTTTTTTTGTTTGATTTTGTTTTTGTTTTGAGACAGAGACTCACACTGTCACCCAGGCTGTAGTACAGAGGCCCGATCTCGGCTCACTGCCATCTCTGCCTCCTGGGTTCAAGCAATTCTCCTGCCTCAGCCTCCCGAGTAGCTGGGACTACAGGCATGTGCCACCATGCCCAGCTAATTTTTTTGTATTTTTAGTAGAGATGGGGTTTCACCATGTTGGCCAGGATGGGCTCGAGAGGAGATACAGTTTAAAAAATATAAAAATCATGGAAACAGTTAGTGATATTCCCATTAACAAACACGCTAAGATTTTCATTATAAGCTATGGTGTCCATAAAGACACTTCTGCAGCCTTTGGAAAATGTAATAACATTTCCAGGAGTAGAGAGAATGTACTCTACAGACATCTACATATTTGGCAAATCTTTTATGCCTGAAGGGTTTGTGATGATCACAGACTACTTTTGAGTTTACCATTTCTCCTCTGAGGCCAACACATTTGAACATCAGTCACTAGGACCAAGCACTGTTCTTCAATATGACAGCTGTGAAGTCTTTTGACACCTCTTCATCTTGTCTAATGCCAAATATGTAGATGTCTATAGAGTGCATTCTCTCTACTCCAGGAAATGTTGTTAAGTTTTCCAGGCTGCAGAAAGTTTATCACCATAGCTTATCATGAAAATCTTGGCCTGTTTGTTAATGGGACACTAATTGCTTCCATGATTTTTATATTTTTAAAACTGTGTCTCCTCTTCTACAAGGAAAACATTTTCTCTTTGTAATGATGTCTAAAATGTATGCTGTCTTCAACTTGCCAATTTCAGGCCTAGATGTCAGAGTTCGTTTGGAATAATGATCACTTCAGACTTTGCATCCTACCTTTTTCACACAAGTCTTCTCTTCGTTAATCACAAATCTGTCTAGGCTTCCACTTGTGTCTTATTTGTAATAAACTTACATTAAGTCAAATTTTGGACATTCATTGATTTCACAAAAGCAAATGCTACTAAATTATGTGTGTCCATAATTTTGGAGTAACACATATTTAATTGCTGAAAACACAAAGCCAAAAAAAAAAATCACATTAGAAAAAAATCATCCTTAACAGCACCAAATGTTCAAATGATATTTATTATGTACTAGAGATATTTTTGGCACTGTACATTTATCAAGTTAACGTTTACAAAACCCGTAAGAAATAAACATAAGAATGTTGCTATAATGTATTTTCTGAAAAAAAGCTCATGCTTTGCAGAATTGCACAGTGAAAATCATAAGGTTTGTTGGAAAAATAGAGTTAGGACCATGAATATCTATGTATTACAGCACTATGTATCATAACATTGAGAGAAACAGTAATTGGTACCTTAACAGACAATTTTGACAGCCCAGAAAGGCAATTCGGAGTGGTTGGAGGCTCTTTCACCGGTGGGAATGCTGGCTTGTAGGCCCTGGCGGTGCAACTGTGCATCAGGATCTTAGATAGTAGGGCAGCATTTAAGGTAGGCAGATGTGGAAGCATAACCTGCCAGGAGACAAAACCATCCAAGACTGGACGTATGCCAGCAAAGTCAGCTAAACCTGGGGTTTTCTTTGTAAGAAGCTTTTTCATTACTAATTCAATAATTTTTCACTTGTTACAGGTTTATTCAGACTTCCTATTTCTTTTGATAGTTTGGAAATTTGCTCATTTCATTGAGTATGTCTAATTTGCTGGCATATAAATGTTCATAGTACCATATTCACTTATAATCCCTTTTTATTTCTGAAAGATTGTTAGTAATGTCCCTGATTTCATTTTTTATTTTATAATTTATTCTTCTTCCTTTTTTTTTTTTTTGTCATCCTAGCTAAAGGTGTGTTACTTTTGTTGATCTTTTCAAATAAACAAGTTTTGGTTTCACTCATTTTTTTTTAAAAAAGTAATAAACAGAAATTGATTTCTCATAGTTCTGCAGGCTGGGAAGTCCAAGATCAATGTATCAGCAAATTTGATATCTGGCAAGAAGCCCAGGCTCTCCTTCCAAGATGGTGCCTTTTTTCTGTATCTTATGAAGAGGCCAAATGCTATGTGCTCACGTTGTAGGAGAAATGGAAGGACAAATAAGGGCCTCCAGCCACTTTATAAGGCACTAATTCATTCATGAAGGTAGATCCCTCATGACCTAATCTCTTCTCAAAAAACCCCACCTCTTTGAACAACACAATGGAGATTAAGTTTAAACATGAATCTTGGAGCAGATACTCTTTCAAACTATAGTATGTATGTTTAACTTTATGATACTGCCATACTGTTTTACAAAGTAGCTATACCATTTTGCATGCCCAACAGCAGTGAATGAGAATTTGAGCTCCTCCATATCATCACCACCAACTGAAAAAGTCATTCTTTTTTATTATTATCATTATACTTTAAGTTCTGGGGTACACGTGCAGGTCATGTAAGATTGTTACATAAGTATACACATGCCATAGTGGTTTGCTACATCCATCCCCCCATCACCTATATTAGGTATTTATCCTAATGTTATCCATCCCCAATCCCCCATCCCTCCCCTAGCCCCCCCCCAACAGGCCCCAGTGTGTGATGTTGCCCTCCCTGTGTTCATGTGTTCTCATTGTTCAATACCCATTTGTAAGTAAGAACATATGGTGTTTGGTTTTCTGTTCTTGTGTCAGTTTGCTGAGAATAATGGTTTCCAGCTTCATCCATGTCCCTGCAAAGGACATGAACTTATTCTTTTTTATGGCTGCATAGTATTCCATGGTATATTTGTACACATTTTCTTTATCCAGCCTATCACTGATGGGCATTTGGATTGGTTTCAAGTTTTTGCTATTATAAACAGTGCCACAATGAACATACATGTGCATGCATCTTTATAATAGGATGATTTATAATCCTTTGGGTATATACCCAGTAATGAAATTGCTGGGTCAAATGGCATTTCTATTTCTAGATCCTTCAGGAATCGCCACACTGTCTTCCATAATGATTGGACTAATTTGCACTCCCACCAACAGTGTAAAAGCATTTCTATTTCTCCACATCCTCTCTAGCATCTGTTGTCTCCAGATTTTTTAATGATCACTGTTCTAACTGGCATGAAATGGTATCTCAATGTGTTTTTGATTTGCATTTCTCTAACGACCAGTGATGATGAGCACTTTTTTGTATGTTTGTTGGCTGCATAAATGTCTTCTTTTGAAAAGTGCCTGTTCATATCCTTTGCCCACTTTTTGATGGGGTTGTTTGTTTCTTTCTTGTAAATTTGTTTTAGTTCTTTGTAGATTCTGGGTATTAGTCCTTTGTCAGATGGGTAGATTTGTACAGAAAGCTGAAACTGGACCTTTTCCTTACACTTTATACAAAAATTAACTCCAGATAGATTAAAGATTTAAACATAAGACCTAACACCATAAAAACCCTAGAAGAAAACCTAGGCAATAATATTCAGGACATAGGCATAGGCAAGGACTTCATGACTAAAACACGAAAAGCAATGGCAACAAAAGCCAAAATAAACAAATGGGATCTAATTAAACTTAAGAGCTTCTGCACAGCAAAAGAAACAACCATTAGAGTGAACCAGTAACCAACAGAAGGGGAAAAACTTTTGCAGTCTTTTTAACTTTAGTTATTCTAGTGGTTGTAGAGTGATATCTCATTGTAGCTTTAATTTACATTTGCCTAGTAATTTTCGATGTTGAGCATCTTTTCATGTGCTTATTGGCCACATACATATCTTCTTTCTGAAGTGTTTTTATATATTTTTCTGTTTTTTGCTTTCATTATTATTTTTAATTGACACATAATTGCAAATATCTATAGCGTACAGTGTGATATTTTATCAGTATACAATGTGTAATGATCAAATCAGAGTAACTAACCCATTCATCACCTAAAATATTTATCATTTCTTTGTGTTGACAATATTCCAAATCTGCTCTTCTATTTGAAAATAAAATATTTTTACTATAATCACCTTACTGTACTATAGAACCTTAGAAATTTTTCCTTTGATCTAACTGTAATTTTGTGCCCATTAATTAACATTTGGTAGTTCCCACTATGCCCCATAATTGTCCATGCCTCTAGTAACCACTATTCTATTAGGTTGGTATAAAAGTAATTGCAGTTTTTGCCATTAATTTTTTTTTCATATATGTAAGAATTTAATATACAGTTAAATTGCCATCATAAATCAATATATAAAAAGAAGAACATTCAATAAATAATGCTGGAACAATTGGTTAAGTACTTGAGGAAAAATAAAGAGAAATCAAAATGACTTAGTGCTATGCTTAAAATTAAGACAAAATCAAGCTAAATCAAACTATTGTAGTAATGAAACTAGAATAAACTATAAATGACCGTTTCTTAGGCTCCAAGAAGGGGTAACTGTTTCTAAGAATGAAATATATGGAATAAATCACAAAGCAAAAATAATAAACAAAACCAAACCAGTAGCTTTAACTTCTTAAAAATCTAAAACATGTTTCTCAAGAGTTATTATGAAAAGAAATTCTAAAAACTTGCCAAACTGGGGAATTACTTGTAGACAAAAGGTTATTCTTCTTTAAATATTTTTTTAAATTGTCCTATATTAATTATTTTCTACTGAGGTTTTTGCCGTTACTTTCAATGGCAGAACCACGATTACTTTTGCCCCAACCTAATACTTTCTACATCTATGAGAGCAACTATTTTACTTTCCACATACGAGTGACAAGATGAAGTATTTATCTTCCTGTGCCTGGTTTATTTCTCTAAAATAATGTCCTCCAAGCCCATGATGCTTTGATGACAAAATTTCAGGGGGTTTTTTATGGCTAAATAGTATTCTACTGGGTATATATAAAACATTTTCTTTATCCATTTATCTATTGATGGACACTTAGGTCAAATCCATGTCTTGGCTATTTTGTTTTTGTTTTTGTTTTCTTTGAGACAGAGTATTACTCTGTTGCCCAGGCTGGAGTGCAGTGGTGTGATCTTGTCTTGCAACCTCTGCCTCCCAGGTTCAAGCAATTCTCATGCCTGAGCCTCCCGAGTAGCTGAGATTACAGATGTGTGCCATGACACCCAGATAATTCTTGTATTTTTAGTATAGACAGGATTTCTCCATGTTGGCCAGGCTGGTCTCAAACTCCCGACCTCAGGTGATCCACCTGCCTTGGCCTCCCAAAGTGCTGGGATTACAGGCATAAGCCACCATACCCAGCCCATATCTTGGCTATTTTGAATAGTGCTGCAATAATTATCGAGTGGAGATATCTCTTCACATACAGATTTTCTTTCCTTTGAATATATACCCAGTAGTGGGATTGATGGGTCATACGTTAATTCTGTTTTTAGTTTTGTACAAACCTTCCATATTGTTTTCTGTAATGGCTATCCTAATTTACATTCCAACCAAAAATGTATGTGTTCCTCTTCCTCTGCGTCCTTGCCAGCATTTGATATTTTTTGTCTTTAAAAAATTTTTTTTATTATACTTTAAGTTCTGGGGTACATGTGCAGATCGTGCAGGTTTGTTACAAAGGTATACATGTGCCATGGTGGTTTGCTGCATCCATCAACCCGTCATCTACGTTAGGTATTTCTCCTAATACTGTTCCTCCTCTATGCCCCCATCCCCTACTATCCCTCCCCTAGCTCCCCACCCACCGACAGGACCCAGTGTGTGATGTTTCCCTCCCTGTGTCTATGTGTTCTCATTGTTCAACACCCACTTATGAGTGAGAACATCTGGTGTTTGGTTTTCTGTTCTTGTGTCAGTTTGCTGAGAATGATGGTTTCCAGCTTTATCCATGTCCCTGCAGATAAGTGCAATATTACAGTCTCCGTGTAGCTTCTTCAGCTGTGTTCAACATCAGCGATACCTTTGAAAGTCTCAGTGGTCTAGGCTGTAGAGTTCAAGTGTTTGAAGCAGCTGTGGGGTCAAGATCCTACGCTGAGAGTGTCACAAACCTATTATGATACCTTGGTCCTAGGGTACAGGTTTATGTTCTGTGGCATGGTTGAATGTAGATTGAATGTAGGTTGCCTACAAAGCCAGGACCTGTTACTCTGAACTATTTCCTAGCAGCCGTCATCATTCAGGCAAAACCCTCCACCAGCAAAAAGATTATGACTCATTGAAGGCTCAAGTAATAATTAACATTTTTTAGCAATAAAGTATTTTTAAATAGTATGTACATTTTTAACATAATGCTATTGCATACTTAATAGACTACAGTATAGTGCAAACATAATTTTGTATGCACTGTGAAACCCAAAAGTTTGTATGACTTACCTTATAGAGATATTTGCTTTTTTAAGGTGATCTGGAATCAAATCCACAACATCTCCAAAGCATGCCTGTAGTTCTAACAAAGCTGAAAATACTGAAAAGTTTGGCCCTTTATGTTTTTAGCCTCCAGAACTAAGGTGTTTTTACTGAATTTTAAGAGAAAATAAATAACAAAGCCCCTAATCCATGCAGAATTGTGTACAAATCAAGTTTACATTACATTTTAAATACACAGAAAGGGAAGAATAAATTATTAAAGAATATGTATTTGATCAATGACATTTCTTAATGTAAAAGAGAATGCCATGAGGGAAATATTGGCAAATCTGCTTTCCAACTGACTTTTTCTAGAACTCAATTTTTGTGTATGAGTGTGAGATTTTTAATATAATTTGCACATCACTGTATTATTAAACTTTCCATATAATTTTGCGTGGAAAATTATAACTTGATATTAGGCAGTGGCATGGCTCTAAAATTATGCAGTATCAGGGAAGATGTATTCCAAATTTACAGGATAGCCTTAGTCTAAAGTGAAGAGAATGTGTATGTATTAAAGTAAAGAATGCTATTTTGCAGTTTCACAAATAGTATTTTAGAAGCATAGCCACTTGAAAGCAGAATAGGCATTGACCAATAGACTCAATCTTAAGCCCACGTAGCGAGACAAGAAAACTGGTTAGGATCTTACTGACTTCAGGAAAACGAAGCATTTCATGCTTATTTGTCACTAACATGATATGCTGCAGGCAGTACACACACAGTTTTGCTTATCAAAAAGAAAATATCAATATTAGAGTGGTACTGATGCAAAAGTACTTCTTTGCACATAAGAAACTAAGAAAATTAGTACTATAAAAATTGTTTTAGCTGCAACTCTCTCAACACACCTTAATCACAGTATTTTTCACCTTCTGGGTACAGACATTAGAGAAAAACATCATTTCTTAGAACCCTAGAGAGCTAAGACCAGCACTAGTTATCTAGAAAGTACTTGAACTCGCTTGCCTAAAATCTGAAAGCAATTACCATAAAAATATCTGAGCTATGTAGTGCCACAAACCTCTAGGAGCATGACTGGCTCATAAAAAGTCATAAACTAATATGCTTTGTATTGTCTATTTTAACTCTAAAGGGATTACTGATTTAATCGAAACAATACTAGTTTTAGAGCAAGACTCATATAGCAATATATTTCACAACCTCAGCCTCCATGGACACTGTGCTAACTTTGTCTTTTGACAAACCAAAAGATCATCAATTAGTGTCAAATTAAATATAAGATGGACATATTAAATTCTCTGTAGCTTCAAATATTTCATAGATGTTGTTGAGTGTGTTCCCTCTTGAGGTTTTTCTGGTAATTATTAAAGAACGTGTCTCTACAGTTGAAGTTTTTCCTCACATATCAATACCACTTTCCAATCATGTCAGTGTGATTAAGTTTTAACTGGAAATCACTGGTGACGAGACTGGCAGAGAAGCTGGCTGAAGCAAATGAGATACACATACCTGTAAAATTAGGAACAAGATATTTCATCCAAGCAGCAACTGACAGTGAATGTAGCAACTACATACACGCAAATGTTATTTTTATTACAGAATGTTATTCAGACCTATTTTGGAAACCTCAGATTAATTGGCAATTCCTCTATATACACACATGTGTGTATATATATGTCTATATACACACACACCCCACACATATGCACGCACATGTGTACACACACACACACACACACATACATGCACATAAACCTTGCCGCTAAAGTGACTCATCAAGTGCTACCTGTACAGCTTTCTTCCCTTTGATGATTAAGTCCAATGCAAAAGGTCTTTCATAAGTAGCATTGTTTTTACAAACACAGCAGGCTACACTTGTTACCAAATATGAAATACAACAAAAAGTCAAATCTCTGTGCAAAAAAGATGTTAAAAATTATCTGAAAGAATACACGCAAAGCCAGTAACAGTATAAACCTCCAAGGAGGAGGCAAAGAAAGAAGAATTAGTGGTGGGCAAAGGCAATTTTCATCTCATTTATAATATTTTGATTTTGTACAAGGAGAATACCTTCATATACTAGCTGTGTAAATTAAAAAAATAATTTTAAAAATAGCGTTTTAATAGGTCTAAGTTAGTGTTAGCATATTTATACATCCTTTTTTTCTTTCTCCGGTTTATATTTTGTAAATGCTTAAGACAACACAATATTATCGTTTCTTCAATTCTAGTTGTATTATCTCAAGACCTAATATGGTGATTTTTTTTTTTTTTTTTTTTTTTTTTTGAGGTGGAGTTTTGCTGTTGTTGCCCAGGCTGGAGTGCAATGGCACGATCTTGGCTCACTGCGACCTCTGCCTCCTGGGTTCAAGCTATTCTCCTGTCTCAGCCTCCCAAGTAGCTGGGATTACAGGCATGTGCCACCCTGCCCAGCTAATTTTGTATTTTTAATAGAGACAGGGTTTCTCCATGTTGGTCAGGCTGGTCTCAAACTCCCAAACTCAGGTGATCCACCCAAAGTGCTGGGATTACAGGTGTGAGACACTGCGTCTGGACCCTTTTTTTTTCTTTTGAGAAGAGGTCTCCGTTTGTCACCCAGGCTGGATTACAGGTGCCCACAACCATGCCTGGCTAACTTTTATATTTTTAATAGAGGCGGAGTTTTGTTGTGTTGTTCAGGCCAGTCTCAAACTCCTGACCTCAAGTCATCCTCCCACCTCAGCCTCCCAAAGTGCTGGGATTACAGGCATGAGCCACTGTACTTGACGTGATAACTTTTTTTGATTACAAATAGTAAGAATCAGTCCTTTTCCCCTCAATTTTTACCATAATCTTATGAGTATTTTTTTAATCTAATTGATATCACAAACCTTACCAAAGACAGATTTTCTTTCTATGGTAGCTATTATCAAACCAGTCACATGTAATGGAGCATTTACAATCAATTAAAATGATCTCTGGAAATTTTACAAACTACCAGGAAACAAAAATCTTTATAGGAAAGAGAGTAGCAGAAGTCCAGACATACAAATATTTCATTAACATATGCTAGAAATAGACAGACCTAGGATATTAAATCAGTGCTTCATCTAATTTAAACAAATCTGTAATAATTTGATGGCAACCAATCTCTATTGCAACCAGCTTCTGATGCTGTCATGTTTAGCAAAACTGGGGCTAGTATCCACTTTTTCAGTTTGACTATTTTGATATTTTGGACAGATTGTAAATAACTTTTCAATGTGAAAAAGAACAGAAAATGTGACTGACATAATTCACTAATTTCATTTCTTCATATGATATATTTCATTGCCATTATTCCTTGATATCAAGGAATTTATATTCTAATTTAATGTGCATAGACATGAAATAAAAGTAGAGTGTTAGACCTACAAAAAAATCATTGAAATCTTCTAACTCAGCTTCTCCAGATGAAAAATTGAGAACCAAAACGTACAAACACTGACTTTAAGTCACTCAGCAAAGTAGTAACAAGTTCAACTGGGACAAATGTACTGATCAGTATACGCAGTGTAAAAGTGTTTTCTTACACAATAAAATTAGAAGAGTAAATGGGTGTGAGAAGGATGCCATCACAATAATTTGTTAAATATTTCAGGATACTCACTAAGAAAAAATGTGCATCTAGTATAGAATTGTTTTATATTTTATTTCTTGGTTTAAAAAACCTTGCTTTCTCTCAGTTAATATCTGGCATCGCTCAATGCTTTCTAATTACAATTAAATTCCTAATGCTGTCACTACAGATAGAGCAGTATCGCAAGTGGACGCTTGCCAATTCCCCAATCACTCATTTTTGTAAACTTTCTATTTTTTCCCTCATCCTGTGACTAAATCAAACCTGTAAAGTTCTACCGTGTAATTCCCCTTTATCTTGTATTGAAAAGTGCTCTTCCCCCTGCAACCTGATGTACGATTGGAAAATTCAAACTGTTAATAAACAGTATGCATTCCTAGGTTGGAAAGCAGACTGCCTATGTACACAAACACCTGATTATAAAGACTGACGCCTCCTATTATTGATTCAAACATGAATATCAATGGCAAAATTCTGGAATATTATCAGATAATATACTTGAAGGTGCTAATAACCTAAAAACTTTACACAGTGACCTGTAGATGTTGCTTCAACTTTTCTTCAGGTTTTCTTCTTTTCATTCCTTTATGTGCAGAGTTGCTGGATTAAGCAAAGAAGAGTGCTTATGGTAATTGCTTTCAGATTTTAGGCAAGTGAGTTCAAGTACTTTCTAGATAACTAGTGCTGGTCTTAGTTCTCTAGAGTTCTAAGAAATGATGTTTTTCTCTAATGTCTGTGCCCAGAAGGTGAAAAATACTGTGATTAAGGTGTGTTGAGAGAATTGCAGCTAAAACAATTTTTATAGTACTAATTTTCTTAGTTTCTTATGTGCAAAGAAGTACTTTTGCATCAGTACCACTCTAATATTGATATTTTCTTTTTGATAAGCAAAACTGTGTGTGTACTGCCTGCAGCATATCATGTTAGTGACAAATAAGCATGAAATGCTTCGTTTTCCTGAAGTCAGTAAGATCCTAACCAGTTTTCTTGTCTCGCTACGTGGGCTTAGGATTGAGTCTATTGGTCAATGTCTCTTCTGCTTTCAAGTGGCTATGCTTCTAAAATACTATTTGTGAAACTGCAAAATAGCATTCTTTACTTAATACATACACATTCTTTTCACTTTAGACTAAGACTATCCTGTAAATTTGAATTTCAGATAAATAACAAAGAATTTTTTAGTATAAGTATGTCCGATGTAATATTTGGAACACAGTTATACTAGAAAATTATTCGTCATTTATTTAAATTTTAATTATAACTAGGCATTCTGTTTTTGTTTTTTTGTTGTTCGTTATTACTGTTGTTGTTGTTTTTTCTTTGAGACAGAGTCTTGTTCTCTTGCCCAGACTGGAGTGAAAAGGCATGTTCTCGGCTCACTGCAGCCTCTGCCTCCCAGGTTCAAGAGATTCTCATGCCTCAGCCTCCCATGTAGCTGGGGCTACAAGCATGTGCCACCACACCCGACTAATTTTTTGTATTTTTAGTAATGACAGGGTTTCACCGTGTTGCCCAGGCTGGTCTCAAACTCCTGAGCTCAGGCAGTCTGTCCTCCTTGGCCTCCCAAAGTGCTAGGATTATAGGCATGAGCCACCACTCCCAATGGGCGTTCTGTATTTTATCTGGCAACTCTAGTTATATGTAAATGCCTCTGGCTATCTCTAAAGATAATCTGGTCTTTCGTGTGAGTTAATAGATGATTTTTACATACTTGGAGGGGAGAGATATTCAATTAGTAACTATTCTGTAAACTTTACCTCAAGACCTGACATGGAAATTTACCAGAGTTGGTGTACTGGGTGGTCCACTGCTAGGAAAACATTTTCTTAAAGGGACAGATAGCAAATATTTTATGTTTTGCAGGTCATGTAGTCTCTGTCACAAGTATTCAATTCTTCTTTGCCATGTGAAAGCAGCCACAGATAGTGGATACATAGGTGGATGTGTCTATGTTGCAATGAAAGCTTATTTACAAAAACAGCTGTCAGGCTGGATTTGGTCCACAGTTTTCCAACCCATGTCACAATTGAACTGGCACATAGATGACATTCCAGTGACGTTACATTTAACTTATTGGAAAATCAGTTCAACATATTGGATATAACTGGACTCCTCAAAATTATAAAAATAGCAAGGTGGTGAAGAGAAATGGAATAAAACTTTTGCACAAATACTCTGCGGTATCCCTATGCCACTGAAAGTAGATGAGAATGAACATAGGCTCATTTGGGTTTGAAACAGTAATTGGAACTAATTAAATTTAGCACATTGTACTATTGCATAGTTTATAATACAAAGAGACACTGTCGTTCAGCCAAATTATAACTTAAAAAAATTTAATGAAAATATTTAAAATTTAAAATGATGTTGAGGGCTGGCAACCTCAGAGATGGAAAATTTAAGCAAGACGAATAACACTGAGGAAGGCAAGAAAAAAAGGCATCTCGTTTCACAAGGGCAGCTGAAAGGCAGACAAATAACAGGATACGGCTGGTAGGATAAATAGAGGGAGACAAGTCTTGAGTAGTTTCCATGACTCATTGCTGAGCCACAGTAACCAGAGAGGCACAGAGACTGATTCAAAATGGATACAGGAAAAGCGAATATGGCATGCAGAAAGAGGGATAAAAAGAGCCAAGAACCAAGAAAGGATGAAATAGAATGATGTCTTAGAGAGATACCTTCCCTGGCGAGACTTCTGGAAAATAGAGACACAGAGATTGGTTTTGTTTATGATCTCTTGCCAGCAACTACTTGTTTACGATACAAGGTTAAGTCAAAGATGACAGGTGTACCTGACAATGACAGGAAAGTGTTTTTACAGCAAGCATGTTTTGCTGTCCTAGGGGTTTAGTCTAACAGAAAGAACTCAGGCATATATTTAAAATCAATCATGTGTCTGACAGCCAACGATGCATTTCAGATAATCCATTGGGACAAATGTTTCACTTGCTAAATTTGATTCACAGATAAAGAGATGCAAAAGCAAATTGAGCGGAAAAAAAATCACTTTATTTAATAAGTTTCTTTTTCCCTTTCCATTCAGCATCAAAGCTAGAATAAACCTGACACAACAGTAACTGCGGAAATGACTAAAATGAAGTAAAGAGGTAATTGTCTTTGAATAGTTATCCCCATGGCAATAGGAATAGACTGTGAACACCAAAGAGTAGAAGGAATGAATGAATAATGAATGAATAAACAATACGTATTCTGAGAACTCAGAATCAGTCTGATGGTTTTGAGGATGTGCCAGAAAAGATACACAGAGTCATGATATCAGAAATGACCAACATTCTAGCTTTGCTAGAATTTGCTAATTTGTGAGATAAAATTCTTCCCGTGTTAGAAGGCAAATTTAGGGGAAATGGCCCAAGATAGCTTTAGCTTTAGCTGCTGCTTTGTTATTATCACGAAAATGGTAGCTGAACTACTCTTAAGAGGAGAATTTATACACTGTGATCAAAATAACTTTTAAAAAAATCTCCAGCTCCTGTGTGATTCTTTTTGCATATGTCACACTAAAATATATAAGAAAGTCTTTATTCTGATGAAGTCACTAGATATCATCAAAGGAAAAATTCATCTTGCTGGAGGCATAATAACCTTTATTGAGCACTTTCTATGTGTCAGGCATAGTATAGTAAGTGCTTTGATAGAAGTTTCACAACAACCCTGGAAAGATGGTATTATTAATATCTCTATTTTTATATGGAAAAAAAACTGAAACCTGGAAAGGTTAAGTAACTTGCTAAGGAACACAGCTGAGAAGTGGCAGTGCAGAGATTCTGCTGCAGCCTGCCTCACCCAAAAGCCTGGGTCTGGATCTACATTAAAAGGTTTTCTGCATGCCTGGACTGATATGTTTGGTAACTCACTATCCAAGACAACAGTCTCCATGGACCTCTTTAATTGGTATTGGTTGTTCCAAAGATCTTTAAGAGAGCTTTCCAGTTCTTGGTTATAAACACTGCTTACCTCTTTACTCATTGTGCTGGTTTGTGGCTAGAAAGGTGATTTGACTGGGTCATCTACCACTACACTGATTTTCAGAGACAATTCTGTTGGTTTTACTGGCTAGGCTGGTGTGTTCTTTCTCCCTCTCTCCAGTCTGCGAGTGGCCCTCCCGAGGCCCATTCTTTGGTCATGGATATTCATAGAAGGCATTCAAGTTTCCTGATTGAATTAATCATAGTGCTATTGACCTCTCAGGGCAGTTCTACTCCGTGTATGGTCCTGAGAAGGGCAAAATAGCAACACCTGGGAGCTTGCTAGAAAGGCAGCTTCTCAGGCCCCACCCCAGACTTACAATATCAGTATCTTTGGAGTGGGGGGTTGGGGACAGAAATTGGCATTCTATCAAAATCCCAAAGCAAGTTGCAAACACATTAAAGTTCGAGAGACACCAACTTAGCGGACTCCCTATGACTGTCACTCTTCCTCATATTTAGAAAATTCATGGCTCTGTATATGGGGAGTCTTTCAGGACCCATAATCAATTTCCTGAGGCACCCAGGCCAGCTACTCCCAATCTCAGCTGACTAGAGATTCCCTGGCTAGAGACAGTAGATGTTGAATGTAGCCACACCTGAAAATTCCTCTTAAAATTTCTCTTCATAGAATTGTAAATTATATGCTTTTATGGAGCCCTAGTTCTCTTCAAATTCCCAAAGAAATCAACAACACCAAAGGCTTCCCCTGGGATGCTCCTGGTTACTCCTTGGCTTTGTATTTCACTGCATTAAAGAGCTTGAAGCTGAGACCAGAAATAATAGAATAAAAAGGTCTATATAAAATTCAGTTCAATTTAAGATGATGGAAATCATGGCAGCTGAAAGTGAATGTTAAGGGATAAATTTGTGACAGAGAAACACCACTCCTGCCTTCCATTCCTTCACTTTATTCCTGGCTGCCTCCGCAATCACCTTTTCCTGAATGTTTATTTAATATTTAAGAGATTAATTTTGATGAACTACTTAGTGCCAGAGTCCAATCCTGCCAAACAAGAGTTTTATAGCCTACTTGAAGGGTTGCCATGGGTGCATAAATTACACAAAAGTAATATAAACAAAATAAAAAGTTGCAAACAAAATCACCAATTATTTACATTACAAGCTGGATGAAACTCTATATAAATAGAACCTGGAAATCTTACTCATAAGCAAGCCACAACAAACAATCTATGTTTTTTTTTAAAAAAAGCAAACTAAACTTGAGTTTCAGTCATCCAGACTACAAGCAAATCAAATGACTGAAATTTGTTTTGCAAAAAAGTGGTGAGTATAGCTTTCCTTTAACTTTAAAAATTAATTTTCTTCCTATTACTTAATCTTGTAATAAAGATTTGCCCCCACCTGTTTCCAAATCTCACTTCCTTCTTGTCTATCTCTGTATCTGTCACCCTATCCTTGAAGTTTTTGCATCCCTCTCCTTGTGATCACACAACTTATTTTAGAACTGGCCAGAGTTTCTTCATAAGCCTTCAATCTGGACTCCTAACACCCAGAATTTAAATTCATTTTGCATCCTGGACAAAGGAGGAATGAGAGACTTGTAAAGACAGACATAACATAAAAGCAGATGCCAAACAATAGTGGATTATGGAAAGACAGATGTCAATAAAGTAGGAGGGAAATGAATCAATAAATACATGTGAAGAAAGCTAGACAATCAGCGAGAATAAAGATCCTATAGAAAGGGAGACAGGACTTTGCAAGATCTCAACAAAAGGACCTCAGCTAAGGACCTCAACTAATCATGGTCTGGGTATCTGAAATTTAGCACTTACACTTTACAGTTAACTTGATAATTTATAAATAGTGTAATTATTCTTCAACCCTGAATGCACATATTGATACCATCAGGAAGAATGTTCAAAATCATGGTTATATCAAAATTTAAGTTAAATATACTTTAATTTTCTAATATGCTATTAATATCAGCTTAATTATTACATACACTGCATATAACTTCCAAAAGAAAAAGTAAAAAAGAACTTTGGCAAGTGGGTAGTATGGGAAAAATGGTCCTTAATATAGTTTTCAAAAGCATCTCTGAATCCAATGGTCCATCCAAACAGAAGCAGATTGTCAAGTGTGCAGCCAGTTGGTCTTCTAAGAGGAACCAAGCACATAAATCTCCATTTTGGCTCTCATGGGCATCTACTATCATTTGAGCACTAGGTAAGAATTTCTGACGTCTACCTTGTATCTGAAAAATGAATTATACAAACAAACACATTAAATATATTGCTTAAGGATACTTACATATATTACCATAGTCTTTTTTTTTTTTTTTTTTTTTTTGGGACGGAGTTTCGCTCTCGTTACCCAGCAGTCTTTTTATTAAAGAAAGGAAATGCTAAGCACAAAATTCAGGATAGAAGTTATCTCCCAGAAGAAGGCCGTGGATTGAAATAAGGAAAAGAATGAAGATATTGATGGTATTCTAGTTTTTAAATGCAGTCATGGATGTGCATTTTATTGCTAGCCATCATAACTTAATATCTTGTATTGTTTTATATGCGTAAAATATTACATAATAAAAATTTCAAACAAATCATAAATTTTATTTTTAAAATAAATTTTATTATGCTACCAAATCCATAGAATGACAATTTAGAAAAAAAAAAAAACTTAAGTTGTGAAAAAGTCATGTTTGAACACAACCATATAGGAAATTAGAAAGACTTATCCCTTGAATATTTTTCTAAATGATTTGAAAGCAGAGAAGGCATCATTACTCTGCCAAAGAAGTCAAGCAAAGGACACCTGCCCTTTTGTTTCTTGGCTGTTCATGAATGTAAGAATGAAAATTTTGTCTCTTCTCAAAAACAATTCATAACCAATTTTCCCAGAGAAGTTATAAGTTTAATAGGCTTAGATGTATTTCAAAATAGAATGTTTTTCTTAAATACCAGGCTACTATATATTTTAGTTACATTTGCGAAAACTAACAGAAATAATAAAGACTTGTTGAATTGGTGCTTTATGTGCACATTTGAAATTAGAATATTGATATAAAAGATAAATGAAGATTGAGCAACAATGAGGTAAATTTACAACTTCTTAAATGACCATGCACTCAATGTGACTGATTCATTGGTGCATGGTGGGATTCAGGGCTCTTGTCAGACTCAAGGTGATGAAGTTAATCTTTATCAGTGTAGCAGATTTGAGAAAAATGGAAAAATCAGTTAATACAATGTAGGATATAACCAATATCCCAAATGGTGTTGACAAGCTGCAATGGTAGATCAAGCCAAACAAAATATATTTAATAGGAGTAAATTATAGTAAAAAAGTATACGTGAAAACAAGCTAACAAAAACCAGTTACCAAAAGGGAATTTGGTCTCTGTATTAATAGAAATAGAGTGTGTAGCAGAAGTGAAGTGATTATTCTATACTGTGAACTGGTCTGCTTATACTCAGGAAATTTTGTATTCACTTTTGAGCACCATATCTTGCAGAAGATGTTGAAGAAAACGACCCAGGATAATAAGTTTCCTTGAATCAACATAATATATGAAATAGTGGGTATCTAAACAAAGGAAGAGAAGACAGGGCAAGGAGGAGAAGATGAGAGCTCAATCAGATATACAATTACTTTAGGAATCCTAATGTGAGTGAGAAAATGATTCAATTTCCACATTGTTGTTTGTAAGGGTGAGGATATGGCCAAAGAAAGGAGGATTACCTAATAGTTATTCTTCCTTAGAGGTAATTAAACTGAGGCAAAGTGCTGTAAAGGAGACTCAAATATTTGACATAGACTTAAATTAATTTTAGGAGTACTTCCAATCTAAAGGGGTGTGTGTGTGTGTGTGTGTGTGTGTGTGTGTGTGTGTGTGTGTGGTTTTCAATTTATGTGCTGTTTCCGATTAATACAATTTTTTTAAGATTTAAATAATTTATTAGCTCAAATTTTCTACGTAAATTAGAACATAAAGGCAGAGCAAAAACAAAAATCAAGAGAGGCTAAAGATACTGAAGATGAGACAAATATTAAAACAAAGAAAAATTAAATGTGGTGACCAAGATAGCCTTAATGTTCTCCTCAGCTTAACTAACCTTTAGATAGGCTTCTTCCTGACTGGAGGTCCCGACTTTCCTTTTCTTTTTTTTTTCTTCAATCCTACAACAAAATCGACTTCCCTTTTCTTAAAGCATTTGCTTTAGAAAACTTTCTCTTGTACATCCTTTCTCTGCCTCTTTGAGATGTATATTTTCTCCCAGCCTCTTACCAGTTTAACAACCCAATAATGTCTTTCTCAAGGACCTGGGAGCTATCCCTTTGAAAGGTAATTATCTAGAAAGTACTGCTATCTCCCAGTCTTGGAGGTGGGGAAGGAGCCTAACTTTCTTAGGCACCAATTAGCAAACACAGATGGCATAATCACAGAGAAGAACATTTGCAAATTCAGAAATAAATAACTCAATGTGCTCAACACATCCCATTGATCATCCTCCTCTAAACGTCCTCCAGCATTTTTCCACTAGCTCACTCCAGTGCTTAAAACTCTCCTGTTTTTTGCTTCAGCAGAACTTACTTCAAACTGGGGTCTCTCTCCCAATACTGCAGTTGTCTTGAATAAATCTTTCTTGCCTGTTTAACTTTCTCCAGTGCAATTTTTACTTTGACAATGGTAGCCAAGGTAAGGTCCAAAGGTAGAATGCCAGGCAAGAAACCAAAGTCTATGCAGGTAGCACCATCCAACAAACACTTCTTAGTGCCTACTGGCAGTCGTTATAGCAAGAAATAAAGCATGTAAAGTCTAGTAGCATAATGAGGCATTGCCACAAATGACTTTAATTCAGTTGAAAATGAGCAGTAGCTTGAGAGATCTTATAAAGTTCTATGAAAGAATAATAAAGTTCTATGGTTGATGTTAGAAACCAAAGGCCCAAAAAGCATACGTAAAACTCCAGAAAATAAGAGTGAGGCTAATACAAGGGCAAGAGGCAATTACCAGGCAGAATTAGTAGCAGAGTTCTTGAGTAAATGGCATGGAGTACAAGAGGTGGAAAGAATGGCAGAGCTTGACTCTGCATCTCTTTATTACTATGTGGTCACCATAGAGATTACACACACACACACACACACACACACACACACACAGATATGTTCCAAAGAGCTGGGGGCCTAGGGTGATCAGCTCTCTGCTTTAATGATATAAACAGTAACAACAACAACCAATAATAGTCAGTGCCATGCCAAGTGTTTCACATACTGGACATCATTTAATTCTTCCTGAAATCAAATGCAGAAGGTACTGTTATTATCCTTACTTGGTAAAGAAATTGAGACTCAGAGAAGTCACACAGCAGAAGGTGAGTTGACATTTAAACTAAAGCTGATTACAAACCCTATAGTCTTATATAATTAATCCAGTGGTCCTCAAATCTAGCTAAATATTAAAATTACGTGAAGTTCTATCAATATCTAAGTCCTGTTTCTGGAGATTAAGATTTAATTGGTTTGGTTGGTTTTGTGGGGGGAGGGGAAGCAGGCATTAGTATAAAAATGTAAAAAATAAAATTAACCCTCCTCAAGTAATATGCTGCCAGTGTTGTGAACTATTGCACTAGGCTATTCTGTTTCTCCTCCTACCATTTGTGTGGCAGAAATAATAGCATAAATCAATACTAGCTGAGACAAAACTGGCTTTTCACTGCTTCCTAACCTCTAATTCACCTTAGAAAATAACAGTCTGGCTTCCATACTCACCATCTGAAACAGGAGTAATACAGGGTGGTCGCAGAATAGAAAATTTCAGGCAGCAATTTTGCATGACTAAGTGAAAGGAAACTGTTGAAATAGCTACAGAGCTAGGGACTGATGAGACACTGAAAAATAGGTTGTGGACCAAGCTGGCTAAGAACTGACTGGACCCAATACGGCTTTGGATTTGAGCTAGGCTTCTCCTAAGGCCTTATTATCTACTCATTAACATACTAAATCACACACCCACCAGCACCATGGCCATTCCAAGAAAAGCCAAATGGATAAAAATGGGTGGCACCACAGTTCTGAGAAATCTTCACCTTTTTCCAGGAATTTCATCAATAGACCACCCCTTGGTTATAGAAACCCATAAATGTAGAAATCCGAAACTCCATCGCATGACTCTCTCTTGAGTACACTGATACTGCCCTCTCCTGAGTATGTACTTTACGCAATAAATCTCCACACTTTCACTATTTTCTGACTCATCCTTCAATTCTTACTCACAATTATGTCAAGAGACTGGACATTAGTTGGAATCGAGTTCTTACGGGCATTTGGGGACATCCCACAGCCTACCATTACCACATCCACGTAGACTACAACATGCTGCTAAGACTGCCAATTAACTCCTACCTGACAAATCCACAGTCCTTTTAATATTAGATCATCCTGCATTATTTGACACTATGATTAGAACATCATTCTTTATAACTCTTTCAAATTTTGTAAAATATCTTGTCTATGGAACCATCCTGTGCTTCTCACTGGATTTTCTTCCTTGGCCCATCTCTATAACTTTAGTATTTCCCAGGTTTTCCCCAGGATTCCATATTCACCTGCTACCTTTCTCATTCAACACAATTGCATTCCTGCAGAGTTATCTCACCCACTCCTACATTATCAACTACCTGCTAAGAAGAGCAAACTCCACATTCCTATCCCCAGCCAAGTCTCTATCTTGGGCCTCAGTTCTACATACCCAGATGCCTATCCCAAATATCTCCACCTGATTCATTGTAGGCCAAGGGTGCCTGGACCTTGGGAATTACAACCCAGGAGCCATGGGTCTTTCATCTTATGCAGGACCTATGCTTTTATGCATAGTGTAGGGGACATGGTGATCACTTGCTCATCAGCTCCTGAGAGTGAAATAAGCCCACCGTGTTTTCTACACACACCTCTTAAGCCTCAAGGCATTTGCCTTGCTGATGTCAAAGCAAATGCCTACTAAGAGCATTATTTTAATAGAATGTTAAAGAAATAGAAGTGTATCCTACTAGGTCCTTTGCATGCTTCCAGGTTCTTCTATATACAATTATTCTATTGGGACAAAAGGCAAAGAAGAAATTATTCACAATCATGGTTGCTTTGCTGTTCCCTGATTCTGTCTCTTTGTGCTGCCAACTATAACTAGAATACAATATTCAGGGTATTTTTCACTTCAGATATTTAAGAAATATAATTTATTTTCCAATTACTAAGTTATATATAGCTGATGTAGTTTTCCACTTTTTTCTCATTTCTGAGATCACATTTGTTAAAATGTACTGCCTTTAATAGAGACAAATTGTCAGCTTTACGTTCCAATTTTAAGATAATGTTCATTAATTTTACTACATAAGGCGATAATACACTGAAAGAAATCACTATATTATTAGTTATTGAAAATGTTATAGCATTATTCTTAATAGTTACAATATTTGTGATGATAGTGATAATAACAGGTATTTTCTTTAGTGAAACTTCTTTTATAGTTTATATTGTCAATTACTAGAATGTTTCTCTTAAAATTTTTTCTCTAATATATCAGAACACAAAAATATTATAGCATTCCATTGTTTACTTTTACTAGAGTTATGAATGAATAATAACTTAAAGTTATATAAATTAAGTATCTGGCTCAATAATTGAAGTCCAAATTTATGAGTTACAAACCCAGGGGGTGCATGCTCGATATTAAGTAATAATTATACAGATTACATGGATAATTATATGGATGAGTGTACCATTTCATTTATAATAAAGTACAAGTGGTTTGCAATTTATATTAAGACAAGAATCCAATTAGGAGATTTGCAAAATTAGTCATTCTATTACTGAATATATTAACTTTATCATATTAAAATCATTTACTCAGTGCTAAATTATTGTCAATTTCTATTACAATTTCCTTTTGCTGACAAATTAATATGTACACTATGCATACTGGACATAATAATATTCAATAGATGATTCCTTTTTGCTTTGTAAGTTTAACATACAGCATCATTTTCACTGTGCTCCATGTAAGATATGCTGAAACTTGTCTATGAACACAGAGATACTCTAAGATAATTTAGTTTTTCATTTCCCACTTCAAACAAAGCCCTAAACTGGGAGCTTTAAATAAGATGGTTTATAGTCTAATTTGTGATAGAAAAATTTGAGTCAAGAGTTGAAATCTATTTATTGGCTCTTTCAATCCTAATCATTTTATAGATAACTATAGGGAAAAACACTTTAGTTTCATCGGTAATTTACTGCTAAGAATATTCATTAGGATATTCAATTAGGTATGTAATAGGTATGTTTATACAAAATCAAGCAATGAATTTTACCTATGCTTTCAAAATGGAAGCAAACTCTAATTTGTAAAACAAAAAGCCTTGCAATCAATGTGACTGACTGAAGAACTCCAGTTGTGTTCCTGAGTGATTGTTTTAGGAAGAAACCAAAATAACCTATACACTATCCCTGGTCAATCCTAGCAGACATTTTCTTTTTTTTTTTTTTTTTTTTTGAGACGGAGTTTCACTCTTGTTACCCAGGCTGGAGTGCAATGGCGCGATCTCGGCTCACCGCAACCTCCGCCTCCTGGGTTCAGGCAATTCTCCTGCCTCAGCCTCCTGAGTAGCTGGGATTACAGGCACGCACCACCATGCCCAGCTAATTTTTTTTTTTGTATTTTTAGTAGAGACGGGGTTTCACCATGTTGACCAGGATGGTCTCGATCTCTTGACCTCGTGATCCACCCACCTCGGCCTCCCAAAGTGCTGGGATTACAGGCTTGAGCCACCGCGCCCGGCCAACCTGCAGACATTTTCATTGACTACCAAGGAGTCCACCAGACAGTTTTTTTCCCTATAGCTTGTGGGTAACAGAAATGCCAGGGCAGACAGAAATACCCTGAATTGCCATCACAACTTCTCTTTTTGGTTATCTAGCAGGAATAATCACCTGAAATTAAGTCTCTAATCTCCACCCTTTGTCTCACATTTTCCCATCAGTGCTATCTGCATTTATCAACAGTGGAGAATTTCTAGTTTGTTATAGAGTTCAAATATTAAAAACAATAAAGTAATTAAATCAGTGGAATTTTAAGGGTAAAACCAATGAGAATATTGGTTTCCATGTGCATAGGTTAGGATTTTGTAGTCACATGCCAAAGAATATTTCTGATAAAGGACTGTTATCCAAAATATACAAATAACTCTTAAAAGTCAACAATAAGACAATAAACAACCTAATTTTTAAAAAGAGCAAAAAATATGAGCAGACATTTCACCAGCTATACAAATGACAAGCATATGCGTAAATGTTCAACATAATATGTAATCAGGGAATTGCAAATTGAAATAGCAGTGAGGTAGCTAACACTTGTTAGAATGGCCAAAATCTAAAAAATTAAAAATACCAAATGCTGGTGAGTATGTGGAGTAACAGGAATTCTCACTCATTGCTGGTAGAACTACAAAATGATACAGCTACTTTGGAAGATAGTTTGGCAGCATCTTAGAAAGCTAAACATACTCTTACCATAATATCCTTCATCTTTACAGAAATGAACTAAAAACTTATGTCCACACAAAAACATGCACGTGGATATTTATAGCAGCTTTAGTCATAATTGCCAAAACTTGAAAGCAATCAAGATGTGCTTCAGTCAGTGAATGATAAATAAATTGCTACATCCAGACAATGGAATAGTATTCAATACTAAAAATGAGTTATCAAACCACAAAATACATAGATGAAACCTAAATGCGTATTACTAAGTGAAAGAAGCTAAAAGGGCTACATAATGAAGATTCCAACTATATGACATTCTGAAAAAGGCAAAATTATGAAGACAATAAAAAGATTAGTGTTTTCCAGGCATTAGGTAGGAGGGAGGAATAAAAAGGCAGAACACGAGGATTTTTAGGGCGGTGAAGCTGAGGTGGGAGGTGGGACTCAACTCTGGAGGCGGGGCTCAGACACCAGACAAAATTGAGGACTAGGTAAAGTAGGGATGGGGTGGAAGCAGTTTTTCATAAGGTACACTCACCAGTGTGCCATGGCAACACTCAGGAGTTACCACCTCTTTCTATGGCAATGACCCAAAAACCCAAAAGTTCCTCTTTCCTAGAAATTTCTGCATAAACCACCCCTTAACCTACATGTGATTAAAAGTAGGTATACATATGACTGCAAAACTGCCCTGAGCCGCCACACTTGGCACACTGCCTATGAGGTAGCCCTGCTCCATAGGAGCACTCACAGAACCGTAACATTGCCAAAGCTATAACATTGCTGCTTTAATAAAGCTGTTTTCTTTCTACCCTACCAGTGGCTTGCCCTTGAATTCTTTCCTTAGTGATGCCAAGAGTCCTCACAGGCTAAGACCGCTTTGGGGCTTGCCTACCCTGCATCAAAACTACTGTAATACTAAAACAGTGGATACATGTCGTCATATATTTGTCCAAACTCATAGAATGTACAATACCAAGAGCAAATCCTAATACATACTATGGACTCTGGGTGATAATGGTGTATCAGTGTAGGTTAACCAACTGTACCAAATGTACCATTGTAAGGTGGAATGTTGACAGTGAGAGAGGCTATGCATGTTGTGGTGACTAGAAGTATATAGGAATTTTCTGTACTTTCCACTTATTTTTCTGTTAACCTAAAACTGCTCTACAAAAAAAAAATAATAATAACTTAAGAAAATCTTAAAGCAATGCCTGTTGTTCTCTGTAGACTAATACTTATGAATTTGACGTGTTAGCAAATCAACTGCCGCAACACATCCAATAATGAAAATACTGGCTTTAATGGACTGGGCCTGCTCACTCATGCCTGTAATCCCAGCACTTTAGGAAGCCGAGATGAGCAGATCACTTGAGGTCAGGAGTTTGAGACCAGCCTGGCCAACGTGGTGAAACTCTGTCTCTACTAAAAATGCAGAAATTAGCCAGGCATGGAGGTGGGTGCCTGTAATCCCAGCTACTCTGGAGGCTGAGGCAGAAGGATGGCTTGAACCTGGGAGATGAAGGTTGCAAATCATGTGACTGCACTCCAGCCTGGGCAACAGAGCAAGACTCCATCTCAAAAAAAAAAAAAAAATGGCTTTACTATATTTATGTAAACCTACTACTTATAAGATATGAAAAAATTTTATTTCATGTTTCTCTTCAAGTTTGCATACTTTGTGATTTAAAATTGCTTTCCAGATGTGCACATCTGAAACTTATTTGATACTGAAATAATTCTGAAATTATAATGTATTGACAGAGCCCTAACAGAAATTCAGTATTCTATGAATATTTGATATACCTTAAACATTTAAAATATCATTGTTGTGTGCTAAAGGTATAAAAACAGAAGATGCAACATGAGCAGATGGTCAACGTCTATTTTCCAGCACACAGGTATTAATAAATGCTGCTTATGCCTTAGCATACTGATTAAATGGCATGTGTTAGTGCTTTCTCTTTTTTAGGAATTTTCCTTTCTTCTTTAGGAATTTTCCTTTCTAAGAAAACTCGTGGGAATTTTTCTTAAAGTTAGATTCTAGTGCAATAACAAAAACAAATATGAAAATAATTTAAACTCTTCCTTTTTACATTTTTGATTCATTTTTTAAAAAATCCATTGAAAAAGAAAGGTGTTGATAAGGTATTGCTAATAGGACACCTATTAATATCTTGAGAAACACCAGTGTTCTATAGAACAGGAACTGAAAACTCTGCACTAGATGATTAAGTCCTTTCATAATAAAAACAGACATTCTATTGACAAACCTTGAGTTAACCAACAGCATCTTCTTTCATCCTGATACATATTGATAGTAATGTAACAGTGAAGTTTGCTAGACCATGGTGTTATTTCTTCTACTCTAAGAAACACTTGCTGGAAATAGCACATGGTATATTTTTTGAAAAGCTGGTGGTCTCCTGATGTATTCATGCATGTAGATAGTGTTAGAATTAGCAGAAATTATTAAAACCTGTTCTTGAAGATGGAGAATCTTCAAGAAATGATGGATATTAAATTAACAGCTCAGTACTTCATTTGTGTTATAGTTTGATAGATGAACCTCTCAGGATTTCTAATCTGATCAACCAATGACTTTCTTCCTGTCTCTATACAATCATCCTGGCAGGAGTATTTCCGACTTTGAAAAATGAGGCAAGAACCCTTTAATATTTCTACTTTAAAGTGGGTGTCATATTTATTTTCATTTGTGTTGTATATAGAATTTATTTGATTAAACCTTTCAAATAATGACAGCAAAAAGCACAAGATTCTATAACTGTTAGTTTTAGAATATATGGGTGACAGTATCAGGAGACCATGTAAAACAACAAACAGCACTGTGACCACAGATCATTCATAAAGACAGATTATTGCATGATTCAGGCTTACCAAAATTTCTCAGGTTTTGTTGCTTTCTATCCTCTAATGAATTCATTTTCTTTAAGTAATATTTCAGTTACTGAAAGAGACAAACTATAAAAGTTATTTTCCCATTGTTTAATAAAACACTTCAATACTAACTGCACCTTATGATACTGATATAAGTATGTGCTGTTGATGCAAACAAAAGTTTATGTAAAAGTTACATATAGACAAAAAATAACGTAAATTTGTACTGTGAATGCAAAAGAAATTAATCTTTCATAGAAATTATTTTTAAAAGCAGAACACTGACTTACAAATTTTCTGGGTTTTCCTTTTCCTTTGCAGACATTAGGTTAGTTCAGTCTTTTTCTGTGGTTTAGTCATATATTATTAGGTATTCACAGATATAATAATTAAACAATCCAATTCTGCAACATGTATCAGCTTGCTAAAGAAAATCACAAGGTAGAAAGTGAGAGCATAATTGTGACAAACTTGCTATTGCACCTCTTCTGTAGAAATGCAGAGAAGGACATAACAAGGTGAAAGCATCACCAACACACTGTGAAAACAATCAGATATTTGCTTTGCCATCTTTTGTATGAATCATCCCTTTCCTTGAAATACAAATTTAAACACATTGTATCTTGTATTTCCAAAGTTAAAATAATTGAATGCTCTCAATTAAAAATAAAAAGCAATAGATGTGATAGCTCACATTTTGGGAAATATCACAGTCCTAATTCTTGAAAGAAGCTCAAGATAATATTATCTATATGTTTATTTTGAATATTGTTAAGTTCTTCATCCGAGTGGAAAGTTAAAGGGTGTGGAACTTGCAAATTCCATTGTGTAACTTATCTTGGGAGTGTTTGATTCTATTAGTATATCTCATTTTTCAGACAATTTTCTGACCTTGTGGAGCAATTAAGGAAGACCTCTTCTTGGCTGCTTTGCTAAATGTTCTTAGTGCCATCTGCTGCATGCTTCCGGCTACTGTAGGGGGAGATGACTAGTTAATAGGAGTTTATGAAACTAGAAAGAGCTGACATCATATTTATCAAATGGCAGTTCATGTCTGGAAAGAAAACACACTATTAAAGTATTCTGACCTAAAAACAGTTAATAATAATGATTAGTTTTGTAATTCTTACACTGAAATTACATCCATTTCCTGTATTCCTATATTCCACTAATTGTATTCCATTTCCTCTATAAAATGTCTGTGTATAATAATTTCATCTGATAAGTGATTAAACATTAGCTATAGCTCTTCTACAGTGAAGCTATTATTATCTTTCATTTTGCTCCTTAATCTATAAATCCATTGTATTTGGAAGCAGCAGAAACAATTTAATGGCACTAATAAAGTCTATAGGGAGACATTCATATTGCTTTTTTAATTAATGGGCTTCTTTTTGATTTTTAAAAAAGCTAATAAATAGGACAGATATAGAAAGACATAAAAAGCAGATGAGCCCATTATCCTGAAGAGTATTTCCAAAGATAGATTTTGATACATAACTACTATTTAAGTGGAAAGAAAAGACTACTTGTGATTAGTTAGTTTTAAGAATAAGGAAACTGGTATCCAAGTATGCAACTCTATGACTCCTTAACCAACAAACGCCATTTTGAGACATGGACTGCAACTCTTCCACAGATGGATACAGATGATAGAGCTATATCCCTTTGATTACTTCCTTACTTAGTTTTTCTTTTCCTGATACAACATTCATCATTCTAAGACCTGGTGTGTGTTAGGATGGCTGTCGGTTATGACCAAGCTCTTGTCATATTCTGGTTCTAATCTGTCCCCTTGCTCGAATACTTAAGATTCAAGGAAGAATGTGGCTACTCTGGTTTTCAGTAGATGCTGTTCCAGTTCTTACCTCACCTAGTGTGTTGTCCTTTGGATCCCTTGCAAGGGGCTTTACCTGCAAGGGGCTTGGTAGTTTCAATGAGATTTTCTCACTTGCTGTAATAAGCATGATGACATGCTTTGTGGCAATAATTATATAGTTTAATTTTAATAGTCTGGTTTATTATCTAAAATGTGTAAGTATAATGTCCAAAGAGGACTGCCTCAGTCTTTATCTCTTAAACTGTCTACTAGCAACAGTTAACTCTATAACAATCCCTTGAGCTGCTTTTTCTTTTCATTCCAGAGAATTATGCCTTTCTTTTATGCTGTCTACAGACCATTCTCATCTGGCAGATAATTAATATATTCAAGATTTTTATTCCCTGTAGTGTTTTAAAATCATCACTTCCTAAAAACTACACAAGCTATTTCTTCAATATTGGAAATGAAGCAGACTGTGTGGTAATACAAAAGGGGTTTAATTATGTATAAAACAGATCATAGTTGCAAGATGATAAAGAAATTAGAGGCATTATAGTAAAAGACTGCAAGGAAAAACATGATCAAAAGCACTGAAAGCTAATAACAAATACATTACAAGAATACTTAGATTGACAGAACTCTTTAAAGAAAATATCAGTCATTGCTTCTAAAAGCCAACTGATATACAGTTGATCAAAAGCTTTGACACCAACCAGTGCCAGGTATGCAGGAACAATTCTTTCTCAGAGACCCTTTTTCAGTGTTTTAACAAGTATAATCCATCTAATATCTATCTGCAGAAAAGTGGCAAGGCATTCCCAAAGCTTTCTTGGTTTGGGCTTTGATGCCTAAAATTTAAACTGCCATGGGTGAGACCGTCTGCATATTTTTTCATCTGTTGATTATAGTGTATGAAACTTTAAGACAGCATAGTTGTTTTGATTTCCTTTTCAATTCATTTTTCTGATTGTAATATTCACTCTATTTTGTTGACCAAATTAGATCAGATTAATTTTCACGGCATAAGAAGTGGTACAGTGTAGGAAAATAATTTCCGTTTTGTTATGTTATAAAGCACTACCCAACCCAATATAATCTCTTAACGTTAGTATTAAAAAGGCACCTCTAATCAGCCTTTCAAAATAATGAATTAATGTGCCTAAAAATATAAAGAATGCTTCCAGTGTGAACATGGCCATGAAAGTCAGCATTTTCCCCTTTTCCTACTGGAAAATATAGAAAATCAACAAGAATTAAAACAAAAACCCGAAACCTACATTTTTAGTGAATCTAGGAGACAAATATATTCTAGACTCAAACTACATTTAAGGCAGCCTAAGGAAAAAAAAATTTACATCACTACCAGCAGTGTATGAGGGTTCTAGTTCTTCTGCAACTTCACCAACATTTGAAATGGTCAGTATTTTCAATCCGATTCATTCAAATAAATGTGTAATTTTATTTTGTTATAATCTTAATTTATATTGTGCTAATTGTGGTGTTGCCGAAAACGTTTTCATATCTTTATTTGCCATTTAACTATATTTCTTGAAGTATCTATAAAAATATTCTATTTCAAAATTGAGTTGTTTTTCTTAGTATTGTGTATTGTTAATTTAAATTTTGCTAATCTGGCGGTCGTCAGTGGGGGTAGTACTATTACCTCATTAAGACTGTAAGTAATATTTTCTTAATTATAAATGAAGTTAAAAACATTTTTAAAGGTATATTGGCCTTTTTGACACCTTTTTGGGCAAATCCCTATTCATGTTATTTTTCCCATTTTTTTCTATTGAATTTTCTCTTTTTATTGATTTGTAGGAGTTCATTGTATGTTATGGATATGAATCTTTTCTCTGTTAGTCAATATCTTCTCCCACTGTGGCTTATCTTTTGGAAGTTTTATAGTACCTTTTAATGAACAAAATTCTTACTTGCTTTAAAAAAATTTTTTGGAGAGTCAGGATATCGCTATGTTGCCCAGGCTGGTCTCAAACTCCTGGATTCAAGTGATTTTCCTGCTTCAGCCTCCCAAAGTGCTGAGATTACAGTGTGAGCCACCATACCTGGCCCCAAATTCTTACTTCTAACATAACCATGTTTATTGATCTTTTCCTTTGTGGTTAGTACTTTTTATGTTGTATTTGAGAAATATTTTTCTCCTCAAATATAATGAATATAGTATCCAAACTTACTTCCAAAATGTTCTCATTTTGCCTGTCCCATTAGGTGCCTCATCTACCTATGAAATGGTGTCAGGTAAGGGTCCACTTTAATTTTTTTCCCACATAGATACTCAATTATTATTGCACCATTTATTTTTAAAATGTCCTTTTCCACTGCTCTACACTGCTTAATTCAGTGCTCACAAATGCATGACTATTTCTAGGTGCCCTCTTCTGTCCCATTGGGCAACCTTAGTTATTCTATATTGTGTTAATATTACTAAGTTTTTATATCTGGTAAAGATATATGCTAATTTGTCATATTTTACAACTAACATGTATATCATTTTGCTTTTTATTCCTTTATGCATTTCACATCTTCCATGTAGGGTCATTTTATTCTTATTAGGCAAATCCTTCAGAGTTTCAGTTTAGTGCAGTTTGGAAGGTGGTAAACACTCTATTTTTCTGTGTATCTGAAGATGCCTTTATTTTATCTTCACTTTGGATGATAGCTTCACTGGATACCTATCTTAAAACTTTGAAGTTAGTGTTCTACTGACTAGCATCCTTAGTTGCCATTATGAAGTTGTCAGTCAAACTGCTGTTCTTTTGGAGGCAGTTCATCTTTATTTTTCTGTTGTATTTAACATATTCTCTTGCTTAGGCATTTTGCATTTTCACTATTGTAGGTCTACATGTTTGTATATTTTTTAATTCAAATTTTATTAAGACAATTATAGATTCACATGTAATTATAAGAAAAAATACAGAAGCTGGGTGCAGTGGCTCACGCGTGTAATCCCAACACTTTGAGAGGCTGAGGTGGGAGGTTCTCTGGAGCCCAGGAGTTCAAGACCAGCCTAGGCAACATAGTATGACCCCTTCTCTGCAAAAAAAAATTATATATATATATATATATATATATATATATTGACCAGGTGTGGTGGCATATGCCTGTAGTCCTAGCAACTCAGGAGTCTGAGGCAAGAGGACAGCTTGAGGCTGCAGTGAACCATAATTGTGCTACTGCCCTCCAGCTTGGGCCAGAGTGAGAGTCTATCTTTAAAAATAATAAGAAATAAATAATGCAGAGATATTTTATGTACACTTTCCTATTTTTCTCAATGTTAAGATTTTGTAAAACTGTAGTATAATGCCACAACCAGCACTTATACAATCTGCCAATCTTATTCAGATTTCTCTAGTTTTACCTGTACTTATTTGTGTGCATGCATGCACGTGTTTAGTTACATACAATTTTATTACATGCCTAAGTTTATGCGTCTGTTACCTAAATCAAGATAAAGAATAGTTCCAATACCACAAGTATTCTTTACGTTGCCCTTTTACAACCACATCCATCTCCCTGCTTTAGAGCCAGGAGACTGTAGCAGGGAGATGGATGTGGTTGTAAAAGGGCAACGTAAAGAATACTTGTGGTATTGGAACTATAAAGATCTATTTCTACTCATGTTATTTTAGATGTTCCCAGTCTGTGTGTTCTGTGTCTTTTAGCATGTCTTTTGCACTTTCTTTTTGTCGTTTCATGCTGCAATCTGAAAAGTCTATTCTAACCTATCTTCCAGTTCACTGATTTTCTTTTTAGTCTAGTCTGTTGTTAAATCTTTCCAGTGCGTTCTTAATTTTAGTTAGAGTTTTAGGATAAGAATATTGGTTTGATTTTCTTAAAATCAGTAACACTTCTAAAAATAACTTTCTGTTTTTTCTTTTTCCCTCCCTCCTTTCTTTCTCTCTCTCTCTCTCTCCCCCCCCCTCTCTCTCTCTTCTTTCTTTCTTTTTTTGGGATCTCCCTCTGTCATCCAAGGCTGGAGTGCAGTGGTTCGATCACAGCTCACTGCAGCTTCCACTTCCAGGGTACAAGCAATTGTTGTGCCTCAGCCTTCTGAGTAGTTGGGACTACAGGCATGCACCATGACCACCAACTAATTTTCATACTTTTAGTAGAGATGGGGTTTCACCAGTTTGCCCAGCCTAGTTTTGAACTCCTGGCCTCAATAAATCTGCTTGCCTTGGCCTTCCAAAGTGCTGAAATTACAGGCGTGAGCCACCGTGCCCAGCCTAAGTTTCTGTTTCTTAAGCTTGTTTTGTCAATATATATTTTTGCTTGTAAGTATAAGTTGTTTTATACTATGTCTGTTAATTTTAATATCTGAATTTTTATGGCTCTCTATTGTCTATTTTCAAGCAAGGGCTTCTGTACTTCTGGTTCATACTTATTCTGAGGATATAGCTCTTTTCAGACTCCACAGTTAGGTAGGAATTGATTTTTGAAGTGTGTTCCCTTGTATCAGGAGGCTGCCAAAACCACAGTTCAGTTTCACAGCTGTTTCTTTCAATAGATAAATACCCTCTGGGCAAAAGCAAGTTTTAGTTTGGGACTTCACTCTCTGCATTTTTAGTGTATCCTAGATTTTTGCCAGACAATTCTTAACTATCTTGCTAGCTCACTTACACTTTTCAGAAATATTTGAACCATTTTATCTACCTCTTTAAGTTATTTCAGGATATTACAGGCCCACCATATATTATTCTGTATTATTTTAAAGTTTGAATCATGTAAAATAGTATGAATTTAGAAATTACACATGCACACACACCCTTACACCACACACAGGTCAAGGAAGGACTCTGAAGATGTACTTGTGAGAGTAGGAAAATCTGGGAGAATTTTATCAAAGTTATCCATGCCATAATACTCTGTAAAATCAGCCACACAACCATGGAGTCTGTGTTTTGTTATTTACTTTCGAGACTTAAAAAAAAGATGTACAGATTGCCAAAACTTCTTGGCACAAATACAACTAAAACACAGAATGGAGCTTAGGGTAAAGGAGAACAGATTTATTTTCTGTATTAATCACTAAGTTCATTTACTACTGAATGTTTCTAAGGCAGTTGAATTTAATCTATTGGTTATTTTTTTTTCTTTAGTTTTAAAATTGTGCTTTCAAATTAGCTAAAAGGAAAGATGATAATGGGTAGTGTTTCATTCAGTGTATCTTCACTAGTGTACTGAACTCTGGAAAAGTCACTAAATGGAGTCTACAAAGATAAGAGAGTGAGAAGAGTGCTACACAAGAAAGTTCATGCCTTGATCTGTAATCAAGTGAAGACAGATTTCTATAAGGCAGTAGCAACTTCAAAAAGCGATAGCTAAGTGGATCCGAAATGCAGCCCCTTGGTCAGCAATTATGCCTTAAGCAAAAAGTCATAAATTATAAACTGCTTAAAGAGGAAACAATTAAGGTAGCACTAATAAGGAAAGACAAAAAGACCCCCCAAAAAGATGAGGGAAAATAACAAGAGCATATATTTGACAAAGATGTTCCTATTTAATACCCTGTAAATAAAACAGCAATTTAAGTGGTAGTAATACTGACTGAAAAACAGTAAGATATTTTCACATCAAAAGAACTGTAATTTAAATGAAGACAAAAGATAATTCAAGGTATCTCTAAGTCCCATTAAACGGTGTCTGTAAGTAAAAGATTGTCTGTGAACAGACAGCAAATTCTCTCACATCAAGCTGTGCTTTAAGATAGTTTAACCCTGTATGTAAAGCAATCTTAGAAGGTCAAGCAAAGACCTGGAACCAACCCAAATGCCCATCAATGATAGACTGGACAGGGAAAATGTGGCACATATACACCATGGAATATTACACAGCCATCAAAAACGATGAGTTCGTGTCCTTTGTAGGGACATGGATGAACCTGGAAACCATCATTCTCAGCTAACTGACACAAGAGCAGAAAATCAAACACCACTTGTTCTCACTCATAGGTGGGTGATGAACAATGAGAACACATGGACACAGGGAGGGGAGCACTACACACTGAGGTCTGTTGGGGGCAAATAGGAGAGGGACAGCGGGGGGTGGGGAGCTGGGGAGAGAGAGCATGGGGAGAAATGCCAGATATAGGTGAAGGGGAGGAAGGCAGCAAATTCCACTGCCATGTGTGTACCTATGCAACAATCTTGCATGTTCTTCACATGTACCCCAAAACCTAAAATGTAATTTAAAAAAAGGTTAATTTGCCCTTCAACAAACCAACAAAAAAAAAAAAAAAAGAAGGTCAAGAATAGTAAAGATTGCTGAGCTGTCATTGTGATGCAGTTTGTCTCTTCTCCTCTTACCAAAAAATGGCTTCTCCTGTACCAAGAAGACATCCAAGAAATTATAGATGGGTTGGCTTATTCAGAATCAGATCTACTCTGTAAGCCCATGAGTTATCTTACAGGAAATGAACTAATAAAATTTCTCTTAGTCGTCACATTTTGAATATGACTTTTCCTTCCACCACTTATTGAAGATAGTTTCTTTCAATTATTTTCATTAAATATTCAGTAGATACAAAAATACTTATAAAATATATGTAACGTACAAAAATAGCAATGCAACACTTAAACAAACACAAGTTTACCTGCAACCCAGTTTAAGAAACACAGTATTACTATCACTTTGCAAATCTTATAAATACTGTTCATCAGTCTCATCTCATTTCCTGGCCCTTCCTACCATTCCAAGTAACCACAATTTCTATACCATTCCTTCGTTACTAAATATGTTTTTTAAAATAGCTACCAAATATGTTTGTATATGCAAACAGCATGTTGTTTACTTTTGCATGGTTTAGTATAGTATTTAAATGGAATTATCAACCATAGCAAAATCTTTTTGAATTTGGCTTTATTGTTCCTATTATAAGATTCATGCTGTATGTGGTTATAATTCATTCATTTAACTGCTACTTACTGTTCCATCGTAGAAATATCCCACATTTTATTTATTCAGTCTACTATTGGGTTGTTTCCAGTTTTTTGCTGTTAACAGACAGTGCTTTTAAAAACATTCTTACAGATATTTTTGGTATCCATATGCATGTGATTTGGGGAATATATAGACAAAAGTAGAATTGCTAAATCATAGGATTGATGCATCTTCAGCTCGATTGGAAAACATAAAATGCTTTTGAAGTGATGGTTCAAATTTACATTTCCACCAAGAACACATAGTGGGCAGGCGGTTCTGTATACTGGGCAAAATATGATGTTCTCAGATTTTAGTATTTTTGCCAGTCTGGCAAATATGACTTAGCTTCTCTTTATGGTCTTAATTTCCATTACCCTTAATCTTAAAGATATTGAATATTTTATATATTTTCTGTTTGAAGTGAAATGACTCTTCAGATTTTGTTTTCCTTTTATTCTTTTGGGCCCATTCATTGGATTGTCTTTTACTTGTAAATTTTGTGGTTTCTTTATATATTCTAGACTCTAATGCTTTGTCAGTTATGTACATTGCAAATATCTTCTTCCAAATTTAGTTTGTCTTTCTATTTACTTTACAATTATTTTGAGCAGAAGTTCTTTATTTTAATGTGCCCATTGATATATTTTGGGGGGATATTCATTTAAAAGCCTTCTCTGTGCTGTGGGCATATTCTCCATCATTATAGCAGTTGAAAATTATTTTTATGTTTGGGTTTAGGCCCAATTTTATTTTTCTCCATAATTTTTCCAATACCTTTTATGTTTTAGTCCCTTAATCATCATTAACATAAAATATCAATTCATCATCAAGTGAGTTTATATATGCTTTATTCTGTTTCAGGGCACTCTTCTATTTTGTTGACTGGCTTAATTACTATAGTATTATAATTATCCTTTACAATTTATCTGAAAAAGACACCTTTATTCTTTTCAGGAGTTTCTGGGCTATTTAGGGCTCTTTGCTCTTCGTATAAATTTTGGAATTAGTTTGTCAAGTTAATAATAAAATAAAAAGCAAGCAAACAAAAACACAATTTGCCAGAACTTATACTAGAATTGCAATGAATTTATAAATGGAAAAGAAAACTAATAGCTTTATAATACTGTATCTTTCAATTATAAACATGGTGTGTTCCTCCTCTTATTTAGGTTTTGGTCTTACGTAATACTTTTCAGTTAAGTTTGATATTTTTTCCCATTCATATTTGTATATTTTTGGTAATTGATTCTTAATTTTTTAATGTTATGCTAAAGGTTATATTTGTTTGATTCAATTTTCTCTTTGTTGCTAATATATAGAAGTATGGCTAAAGTTTTTTATTAATTCATGTGTCCCGAAGTCTTGATAAATGTACTTACAGCAGGGGGTGGGGGCATTGGGGAGGAATAGCATTAGGAGAAGTACCTAATGTAGATGACGGAGTGGTGGATGCAGCAAATCACCACCATGGCACATGTATACCTATGTAACAAACCAGCATGATCTGCACATGTACCCCAGAACTTAAAGTATAATTAAAAAATTAAACAAAGAAAAATAATGATTCTTTAGAGGTTTCTACACTTAAAAAAAATCATACCACCTATGACAAATATGAGTTTTATTCTTGCCTTCTAAACTTCATAGATTTTTTAATCTTCCCTTGCTTATCTTCATTTGCCAGGGCAAATGCCCAGCTAGAAGTGGTGACAGCAGGAATCCCTGTTTCTGTCTTATCTTAAAAGGGACATGGATGAATCTGGAAGCTATCATTCTCGGCAAACTGACACAACAGAAAACCAAACACCACAGGTTCTCACTCATAGGTGGGTGTTGAACAATGAGAACACATGGACACAGGGAGGGGAACATCACACACAGAGGTATGTTGGGGGCGGGCGGCCGGGGGAGGGACAGCAGGAGGTGGGGAGGCTGGGGAGGGATAACACTGGGAGAAATGGCTGATGTAGGTGGCTGGGGAATGGAGACAGCAAACCACCATGGCATGTGTGTACCTATGCAACAATCCTGCAAGATCTGCACATGTACCCCAGAACTTAAAGTACGATAACAAAAAAAAAAAAGGAATTTTTTCAAAATTTTATCATTAGGTAGTCTCTGGGGTTTCAAACATCTTTAATAGGGAAGTTTTTTACTTTCAAATCTTAGTTTGATAAGAGCTTTAATACAACAAAGGTTTAATTTGATCAAATTCTGTATCTGTATCCATTTAGATAATTATACATTTCTCCTAAATGTGTTAATGTGGTATATTACTGAAACTTATTTTCTATTAAACCACTTTATATTCCGAAATGAACACACATTTGCCAGAATGTTTATTACTCTTAAACAGTGCTGATCTTTTCTTTAAGATGCTAACATCTATGTTCACGAGTTAGTTTGGACAGTAACTTTTTAAAAATATGTTATCCTCATAAGTTTCAGAACCAAGGTAATGACAGCCTCATAAAAACAGCTAGGAATAGCTCATTATTATTTTCTCTATTTTTTAAAATCATCACAATATTAAAGGGTCTTCAAAAAGGAGTTTCTCGAGATTTCTTTTTTTTCTTTATTTCTTCTAAAAAAATGGCATATATGTGCAGAGCGTGCAGGTTTGTTACGTTACATAGCTAAACATGTGCCATGGTGGTTTGCTGCACCTATTGACCCCTCCTCTAAGTTCCCTCCCTTCACCTCACACCACACAACAGTGTGGATTGTTCCCCTCTCTGTGTCCATGTGCTCTCATTTTTAAACTCCAGCTTATGAGTGAGAGCATGAGGTGTTTGTTTTTCTGTTCCTGTGTTAGTTTGCTGATACTTCCTCTATTTTTATAGTTTAGAATAGTTTGTATAGGATTGGAATTACTTCATCTATTGAATGTTTGTTGGACTTTATGAATAAAATAGTGGAAACATTTTTGGAAGAGTGTATGAGAAGGAAGACTTTTAAATACTGATTTTATTTTTTTAATAGTGACAACTCAATTTGGGCTTCCTCCATCCCCATTTCTTCTTAAGTTAGTTTGATTTCTATTTTTATAGAATTTTGTCTATTGTACCTAACACTTTAAATTTATTGGTTTAATATTTGAATAATAACAGTTTAAATTACACAGAATAGTCATGTTTCCCATCCCCTCCACTGCTAATAGTATTTTTCACTCTTTTCTCCTTTGCACAGTCTAACAGTTTGTGAAGTTTGACATTCATTTCCAATAGTTTTTGGCTTTGTTTATTCTCTGTTCTCTTTTTACTTGATTTTCTATCTTCCGCTTTTCTATTTTCTTTCCTTTGATTTTTCTGTTTTATATGTCTATTTTCCTTTCATTTGATTTTCTGTTTGGGGGGATGAATTCAGGTTTTTTTTTCTGTTAGTAATTTTTAAACTCATTCATTATGAGGCTTTTACAATTTTCTAATGTATTTAGAAATACATTATTTAATTTAATTTATTTACTCTTAAATAATTTAAAACAAAGTTTTAATAATATTTTCTAATAACTGCGTTAGCTTTATCACATAAGTTTGTATGCAGCATTTGTATTATCATTCAGTTTCCAGTACTTCCTAATTTTCATTATGATTTCTTCTTTGACCTATGTGTTTTTTGGAAATATTTAACTTCTAAAAGTGTGACTTTTTCCTAATCTTTTTGTTAATTACATCTGACTTAATTATACTGTGGTCAGGGAATATGTTCTGCCTGATTCCAGTCATTTGAAATTTGGTGAACCATGCTTTATGGTACAAGATGTAGTAAATTTTGTTAAAGTTCTAAGTGTCCTTATGGAATAAGTATTTTGCTGTTGATTCATTAGGTTAAACTTGTTAATTGTGTTACCCAAATATTCTGTGCTCTCACTGACTTTACATGTCTAATCTCTCAATTACTAGACAAATGTGTTAAAATCTCCCAGTCTTATGGTGTATTTGTCTTTTCATCCTTTTCATTTGATACACACGCACATACATAAAAGACTGTGGTTTTAAGCAGATGTATACAAATCAGAAATCTTTAGTCTTACCAGTAAATTCAAACTATTATCCACTTTTCATTTACTCTTTCATCTCTATTAACATTTTTGGCCCTAAAACATATTTTGTCTGTATTTACATAGTTATATAGTTATACCATTCTTTTTTTTATTTCAACTTTTTTTTTTTTTTTTCTGAGACAGGGTCTCACTCTGTCGCCCAGGCAGAGTGGGTTATTTTTATTTTTATTTTTTATTTTTGGAAGAAAATCACTTTATTCTAATTAACACATAAAGAATAAAATCATCACAGCTATGGGGCGGCTCGGCTTTTAGACATGCAATAACCTTCAAAGAGCTCAGTGGCATTTTTTTTTTTTTTTTTTTTTTTTGGCCTCTGTGTCCGTCATCAGCAAATCAACTGAGGGAGAAGTTTGAAGAGTGATGACCCTAGAAGTTACCTGAGTTTAAACCTGGGAACCTTAAGGCACGGAACAGAGGATTTGGGGGCTGAAGAAAAAGACTCTCTTCAGCTTCAAAAAGTGGTGTAATCTTGGCTCACTGCAACCTCCACTTCCCGGGTTCAAGCAATTCTCGTGCGTCAGCCTCTGGAGTAGCTGAATTACAGGCATGCACCACCAAGCCTGGCTAATTTTTGAATTTTTACTAGAGACAGAGTTTTGCCATGTTGGCCAGGCTGGTCTTCAACTTGTAGCCTCAAGTGATCTACCTGTCTTGGGATTACAGGTGTGAACCACCACTTCTGGTCCCAGGTTATATTTTAGATATATTACGTACATGTGCAGGTTTGTTACGTGGGCATATTGCATGATGCTGAGATTTGGGATACAGATCCCATCACCTAGGTAGTGAGCATGGCACCCAATAGGTAGTTTTTCAATCCATGCCCCTTTTCCATCCTCTTCCCTCTAGTAGACACAGGTATCTATTTTCTCTAAATTTATGTTCATCTGTGCTCAGTGCTTAGCTCCCACTTACAAGTGAGAACATGTAGCATTTGGTTTTCTGCTCTTGAGTTAATTCACTTAAGATTATGGCCTCCAGCTATTCCATGTTGCTACAAAGGACATGATTTCATTCCTTTTTGTGGCTGCATAGTACTCCATAGTGTATAAGTACCTCATTTTAAAAATCCAATTCATCACTGATGGGCACTTACGTTGACATTGACCTTGGCAAAGAATTTTTAGCTAAGTCTCCAAAAGCAACTACAGCAAAAGCAAAAATTGACAAGTAGGATGGAATTAAACTAAAGAGTTTTTACACACCAAAAGAAACCAACAGAGTACACTAAACATATTTGCAAACTACGCATTCAACAAAGGTCTAATATCCAGAATCTATAATGAATTTAAGCAAATCAACAAGGAAAAAAAAAACCATTAAAAAATAGGCAAAGGACATGAACAGACACTTCTCAAAAGAAACCATTTATTTTTTGACTCACATTTTCCCAGCTTTGCTCCAACCGTCCATACTCAAACTGTTTCCTGAAGGTTAAGGTAGGTCTTTCATTTTGTAATCAAGACTGAAAATTCTTGTCTTTTACTAGTTCATTTTAACTGTATCATTAATTAGATTTTTATATTCCTGCAGGTAAAATTAGGATATGTAATAGTAATAATATAAAAATGCAGATTAATTTCCCCAAACATCAATAAAACACTCTTACACTCATATAACAAGCCACCAAAGACTTCTGAATTATGTAATGCATTTAAAACACAACTTTTGAAATGATTTAATGGCTCTGCTTAGTGGGCCGTATATTGACCATGTTGTGTCTAGCATATTTTGTAATGGATGCAAATTTCCTTGACTTTTTATGTTCAATAATAAATGTGTACTCTTATGAAACAAAACAAAGAAATCATATGTTTAATACGGTAGGAACACTATCTAAATTGGATTTAGGTGTTGGTGCCTTCAGACAACTGGCAGACACAAACACAGAAGCTAAACCATGAGGAAAATCACATTAGTTAGAAACAAAATATTATCAGGATAAAAGCTAAAATACTCAGCAAAAACTATAAAACCTCCTTCCTGAACATACACACAAGTTGACATTTTTGCTGGTGCAATTGTGAATATATCATAGTTTTCATTTCAGATATTAGATCACTACAAAAGTAATTGTGGTTTTTGCTACTGAAAGTAATGGCAGAGACTGAAATTATTTTTGCATCAACCTAATAGTAAATTTTTGATAAAACATTTGCAAGTCATTACTGCAAATATCTAAATGTTGAGAGTTGAAAAGAAAGGGGTATTTATTTGGATTTATTTCTATTATTCTGTTTTTGTGCCATTTGTCCCTCTTTATCTGTTTCTTTTTCTAATTTGTTGTTTTGGGTTATCTTCTTAAATATTAAGTGGATATTTTCCTCACTCATGTTTTCCTCCACTGATTTGTAAGTTAAATATTGTATTTCTATGAGTTATTGGTTACCTTAACATTTTCAGCCTGTATACTTATAAAAATCTGAATGTACAATTTCCACTCCTTTAAATAATGGTTTTATTAAATCTTTAAGTCTGATCACTCCTTCCGAACTTATATGTAATGACTGAATACCATAGCTTACCTTCTTTTAAACCCCCAAAAATTGTTTTAGGCATTCAATGGTGTTTATATTTACCCACATATTTACCACTTTCTTTGTCCTTTAATCCTTTTTTTATCTTCCATGTGGAATTGGTTTCATTTCCCTGGAGTATATCTTTTGAATTTTTTTAAGAGTGTTTTGGTTGTGAGCTTTCTCAGCTTTTCCTCACCTGACAATAACGTTATTTCTTTTTCATTCTTCAAAATTATTTTTGCTAAGTATATAATACTACACTGATAGGCATTTTCTCTCATCCCATCAAAAATACTCCACTGTTTCCTGGCTCCCATTATTGTTGCTGAGAAATCGATTGTCAGTCAAAATATAGTTCCTTTTTCTCTGGTAGTTTTTTTTTCCCAATACATAGTAGAATTATATAATTTTAGAGTACATGTGCTATTTTGATACATGCATAAACTGTCTAATCACCAAGGCAACTGGAACACCCATAACCCCCAAATTCATCCTTTCTTTACGTTGGGAACCTTCCAATTCCTCTCCATCAGTAGTTGTCAACTATGTGACAAATTATTGTTAACTATAATCATCCTACTCTATCTTTGAACACTAGATCTTATTTCTTCTATCTTTAACTGTATTTTTATACCCATTTAATAGTGTATGCCTCCCTCCTATTTTTCTCAGCATCTGGTAACCACCAATCAACTTTACTCCACAAGATCCACATTTTTAGCTTCCACACGAGTGAGAACATGTGGTATATGTCTTTCTGTGCCTGCTTATTTCATGAAATATAATGACCTCTACTATTTATGTTGCTGCAAGTGACAGAATTTCATTATTTTTGAGGCTGAGTAATATTCCACTATTTATATGTACCACATTTTCTTTGTTATTAAATTTTTAATTGATAGCAATACAGGAGATAGAAAGAAATTATTTAGGCAGACAGTGAGGACAAAAGAGTCCTCAGCAGAACTTCCCTTCTAACAAAAAGCAGCTCAAGAAATCACTTTTTTTTCCCTAATAAAAATGAGCCTAAAAGATCAAGCAAACATAGATAAGGAAACTGGAAGCTTGTATGGAGGGATGCTAGCAGTTGCACAGAAAGAAAAGGGCTACCTGGGGGCCAGGCATGTCCACCATGGGGGGTCCACCTCCCCTCTGTTTTAGCACATATGCAGTAAGAAAGAAATGGGCAACCTGGACAAGCTCAGGCAGAGAACCCACCTGCAGAATAAAACATTGGGGTGGGGGCTGCCAGAGATTCACACCCTATGCAGATGGCTCACCAGGTCCTGTGTTTTTCATGCCCTGTGTAAATCAGACACTGCCTCCTTACTAGTTCATCTATTAAAACACCTACATTTCATCTCAGATCAGCAAACCATTTTTCTGGGACCCCTCTCTGTAGCAGAGAGCTATTCTCTTTCTTTTGCCTGTTAGATTCCCACTCTTAACCTCACTCTTTGTCCACATCTTTGATCTCTGTGGTCGTGAGACAATGAACCTTGGATGTTACCCCAGAAAATGAAGCTGCTTCAATATATTTTGAGGGTACATGTAATATTTTGATACCTATGTATAATGTGTAATGATCAAATCAGGGTAATTGGGATATCCATCACCTCAAACATATATCTTTTCTTTGTGCCACATTTTCTGTATCCATTTATCCACTCATGGGCACAAGTTAATACCAATATTTCAGTTATTTATTTTTAATTTTTATGGATATGTACAAGGTATATATATTTATTGGGTACATGAGATGTTTTGATACAGTCATACAATGCATAGTAATCACATCATGGAAAATGGGAAATCTGTCCTGTCAAGCAGTTATCCTTTGTGTTACAAACTATCCAATTATGCTGTTGGCCGGGTGCAGTGGCTCAAGCCTGTAATCCCAGCAGGCCGAGGCAGGCGGATCACGAGGTCAAGAGATTGAGATCATCCTGGCCAACATGGTGAAACCCCTTCTCTACTAAAAATACAAAACTAGCTGGGCGCAGTGGCGTGCACTTGTAGTCCCAGCTACTTGAGAGGCTGAGGCAGGAGAATTGCTTGAACCCGGGAGTCGGAGGTTGCAGTGAGCCGAGACTGTGCCACTGCACTCCAGCCTAGCGCCTGGCAGCAGAGTGAGACTTAAAAAAAAAAAAAAAAAATTATGCTCTTTTAGTTATCTAAAAATGTACAATTAAATTATTATTAACTATAGTCACCCTGTTGTGCTATCATATAGTATTATTTATTCTTTCTTTCTAGTTATTTTTTCATTTTTCATTCTTTCTATTTTTTGTATCCATTAACCATCTTCACCTCCCCAACACCACCCACTACCCTTCCCAGCCTATAGTAAGCATTCTTTTGCTCTCTATCCCCATGAGTTCAATTGCTTTGAATTTTAGATCCCATAAGTAAGTGAGAATATATAATGTTTGTCATTCAGTACCTGGCTTGTTTGACTTAACATAATTACCTCCATTCCATTCGTGTGGCTGCAAATGAAGAGATCTCATTCTTTATGGTTCGATAGTACTCCATTGTGTATATGTACCATGTTTTCTTTCTCCATTCATCTGTTGATGGACACTTAGGTTGCTTTTAAACCTTGGCTAATATGAAAAGTGCTGCAACAAAAATGGGAATGGACATATCTCTTTGATATACTAATTTCCTTTATTTTGGATATATAGCCCAGCAGTGGGATTGCTGGATCATATAGTGGCTCTATTTTTAGATTTCTGAGGAACATCCAAACTGTTCTCCATAGTAGTTGTACTAATTTACATTCCCACCAGCAGTTTATGACAGTTCCCTTTTCTTCACTTCCTCACCAGCATTTGTTATTGTCTGTCTTTTTGTTTGTTTGTTTTGAGACAAGGTCTGCTTCTAGCAACCAGACTGGAGTGCAGTGGTGTAATCTTTGCTCACTGCAACCTCCACCTCATGGGGTCCAGCCATCCTCCTACCTCAGTCTCCCGAGTAGCTGGGACTATATGCAGGCACCACCATGCCTGGCTAATTGTTGTATTTTTTGTAGAGGCAGGGCTGCCTATGCTAGTTTTGAACCTGTTAGCTGAAGTGATCTACCTGCCTTGGCCTCCCCAAAGTACTGGGATCACAGATGTGAGCCACTGCACCCGGCCTTATGTGACTTTTCAGTATAAGCCATTTTAACTGCCATGAGATGATGTCTCATTGTAGTCTTGATGTGCATATCTCTAATGATCAGTGATGTAGAACACTTCTTCACATGCTTGTCTACCATTTGTATGTCTTCTTTTGAGAAATGTGTATTCAAATATTTTGTCCTTGTTTTGATTGGATTATTAGATTTTTTCCTATAGAGTTGTTTCAGCTCTTTATATATTCTGGTTATTAATCCCTTGCCTGATAGGTAGTTTCCAAATATTTTCTCCTGTGGGTTGTCTCTTCACTTTGTTGATTGTTTTCTTTGCTGTGCAGAAGCACTTCAACTTGATGTTATCCCATTTATCCATTTTTGCTTTGGTTGCCTGAGCTTGTGGCAGCTACTCAAGAAATTTTTGCCCAGACTGATGTCCTGGAGAATTTCCACAATGCTTTCTTATTGTAGTTTCATAATTTGACATCTTATATTTAAGTCTTTAATCCATTTTTATTTAGTTTTTATATATGGCTAGAGATGAAGTTTAGTTTCATTCTTCTGCATTTGGATACCCAGGTTTTCCAGAACCATTTATTGACGAGACTATTTTTTTCCCAGTTATGTTCTTGACACTTCTGTTGAAAATGAGTATGCTGGATGTGTGTGGATTTGTTTCTGGGTTCTTTCTTCTGTTCCTTTAGTCTATGAGTTTGTTTTCATGCCACCACTGTACTGTTTTGATTACTCTAGGTCTGTAGTATGAAGTCAGATAACGTAATTCCTCTAGTTGTGTTCTTTTTGCTAGAATGTCTATGGCTATTGTGAGTTTTCATGGTTTCACATAAATTTAGGATTGTTTTTTCCATTTCTGTGAAGAATGTCATTGATATTTTGATGGAGATTGCATTGAATCTCTAGATTGCTTTGAATGATATGGACATTTTAACACTATTGATTCTTCCAATCCATGAACATGGAATATCTTTTCATTTTTTGATATCCTCTTCAATTTCTTTCAATAGTGTTTCATAGTTTTTATGATAGAGAACTTTCAATTCTTTGATTAATTCCTAGGTGTTTAATTTTATATATGGCTATTGTAGACACAAAATTAAATACCTAGGAATTAACCAAAGAAGTGAAAGATCTCTTTAATGGGATTACTTTTTTATTCTTTTTCAGATGGTTCACTGTTTGCATATAGAAATGATACTAATATTTTATATATTGATTTTGTACCTTGAAATTTAACTGAATTTGTTTATCAGTTCTAATAGTTTTTTGGTGGAGTCTTTAGGTTTCTCCAAATATAAGATTATATTTGACAATGATAATTTGACTTCTTTCATTCCAATTGGAATTCCCTTTATTTCTCTCTTTTTCTGATTGCTCTAGCTAGGCAAACAAATGGTATCTCAGTCTCTGTTCTGAGCCATGTAAAGCTGGGAGTGAAGTGACACACACACCACTGTGGCCACCACTACTAGGACTAGGCTGGGTCAGACCTGAAGCCCAAATGGCACTGAGTCTCACCCAAGGCCTACTGTAATCACTCCCTGGCTATCTTTGTTTAGGACCCTGGGATTCTATCACCAGGTGGCAAAGCCAGCTAGTCCTGTGTCTTTACCTTCAGGGCAGTGAGTTCCCCCAGGCCCTGGGAAGATCCAGAGGTGCTGTCTGGGAACCATGGACTAGTTCTAAGGTTCAAAATCTTAGAACTCTACCTGACATTCTATAGTACTACAGTTGACCTAGCATACAAATCACAAGACAAAGTCCTTTCCACCCTTCCCTCTCCTTTCTGAAGGCAGAAGAGCCTTCCCCCATGGGCCATAACAGGCCCATAGGGTATACTGCCAGACTACAGCTGATGTTCCATTAAGGCCCATGTCTCTTCAGTCAGCATGTGGTAAATGCTGCCTGGGCTAGGACTTACCCTTCAGAGAGGTGGGCTTCCTTCTGACCCAGGATAGACCCAGAAATGTCCTGGAATTGGGGACCTCAAAAGCTTGCTTGGTGCTCTACCCCCATGCGGTTGTGCAAGACAAAGTCCCCTTTACTTTATCCTCCTCTTTTCCCACATAGAACCATAGCCCTATAGCAACCATCGTTGGAAATGTGCTGAGTCTCACCTAAAGCCAGCAACTCTCAGAGTTTCACCCAATGCCCTCAGGGTAGTACCTAGGTGTTATTGCTGGCTATTCAGGGCCCAAAGTCTCTTCAGTTGGCAGGTAATGAATCCTGCCATGACTGGTTCCTTCCCTTTAGGGTAACAGGTTCCATTCTGGCCCAGGGTATGTCTAGAAATGTCATCTATGAGCTTGGGCCGGGAAAGGGGGCCTCGCTACTCTTACAGGAACCCTATCCTGCTGCAGCAGAACTGATATCCAAGATGCAAGACAAAGTCATCCCCACTCTTACCTTTCCTCTCCTTGAGCAGAAGGAAGTCTCTTTTGGAGCTGTGAGCTGTGCAGCCTGGGGTTAGGGGAGGAGTGATGCCAGCACTCCCCTAGCTACCCCGGCTGGTATCTCAGTAAATCCCCCCAGTCTACTGGCTCTGGGCTCAGTTCAGCACTAGGACTTGCCTAGAAGTTGCAGTTCTTGGGGCCTAGATTGCCTTTCAAGTTTACTTAGGGCCCCAGAATACCTTCAGCCACAGTGACAAGGTTAGTGGGAACTCAAGTTTGAACCATTAGGATTCAGCAATTCCCCTCTGGCTAGAGCTGGTTTAATGCTTTCTCTGTGGGCCAGTGTCAGCTTTGCTTTCTGCTGTAACAGGTAGCACTGAGTTCAATGCCTTGCAATTACTGAACTCTCCCTCTCGCCAGTGCATGGAAATGCTCTCTGCACCATGCCTCTGCTGTGCAGTGGATGTACTAATTTACATTCCCACTAATAACAGGGTATGAGTATGAGTGTTCCTCTTTCTCCTTATTCTTACCAGTTTTGTTATTTTTTATCTTTTTAAGTGTGGTGAAATAATATCTCATCATGGTTTTGATTTGTATTTCCCTGATGATTAGTGATGATGAGCATTTTTTATATACCTGTTGACCATTTGTATGTTTTAAGAAACAGCTATTCAGATATTTTGCCCATTATTTAAGTAGGTCATTTGTTTTTTGCTGTTGAATTATGATCCTTACATATTCTGTTTATTAATCTCTTGTCAGTTGGATAGTTTGCAAATATTGTCTCTCATTCTGTGTATTGTCTCTTCACTCTGTTGATAGTTTCTTTTGCTGTGCAGAGTATGTGATGCCGTTTCTGCTTTTGTTGCCTGTGCTTTTCAAATCTTACCAATAAAAATCTTTGCCCAAACCAATATCCTGAAGCATTCCCCAATGTTTTCTTCTAGTATTTTCATAGTTTTGGGTCTTAGATTTAAATTTTTAATCTGTTTTGATTGATGTAGTTGTTAAAGATTTTTCAGCTAATCTATAGCATTCTGAAGTTTAAATTATGTAACTGAGATGTTCATTTATTTTTATTTATTCTGTTTTAGGTTCAGGACTTTATAGATTGATGTTTTTCATCAGATCATCAAATTTCTCAATTTTTTTTCAAATATTGCCTCTACCTAATTAATTTTCCTCTATTTCTAGAACTGCAACTTCTAAAATTAGATTAGAATTTTTTATTCTGTTTTACCTAACTCTTTTCTGTCACATTTCCTCTTTTTTTCATTGTGTTACTTTCTGAATAAATTATTCAGATCCATCATCTAGCTCACTAATCCTCTCACGACATATCTAATCCATCACACCTAACCATTATTTATATTTTAATATTTTTTCATTTCTAAAATTTTTATTTTATTCTTTTATAAGTCTGCTTGTTCCTTGTTAATTTATAGCACCTTGGGGATATTTTAACCCTCTCTTTTGAAGCATATATTTTTTACAAATGCTAAGTGTTGCCAAGTTTTGCTAATTTGATTTATTTGTTTACTTTGCTGGTGCTCATTCATGTTGCTGTGTTTCCCTGGGTCCTTGTGATTTTGGCAATAAACTTCCATATACTAGAACTTTATTTACAAGTATTCCTTGAGGCCTGGCTTGCTATTGGGTAGCTTGTTTTCATCTCCTCCTTATAAATTCCTGAGGATACTACCAACCTGGCACACCTTTAAACTAAAATAGTGCTAATAACTTTTTTGAACTACCCAGATGATATGAATTCAGTCTGCAATGCTTCTATGTACTGATCTATTAAATTATTAAGAAAACCTCCTCTCCCATAAATTTAACACTAAGTTTTCATACAAGTAATTATTTTTGTAATCTGTTTTCTATTAGCCCTCTTTTTATTAAGTATTCAGCCCCTTGTAGTTCTATGCTGGGAGAATCACCTATGAGACCCTACCTTGAGTAATTTTGTCTCTTGCTACTATCTGTCACTGCCCTGTGAAAATTAAGGTTTAAGTTCATCTGAATGTTGGCAATTATCTTGAGGGGGATAGTTCCACTTGCCCATCAGAATTGTCATTTTATATTCGTTTCTGACCTCTGAGGGAGGCTGAATCAGAGTGCATCTTCTTCCACAATGCCAGAAACAGAATGTCCATAGTCCTTATTATGTCAATTAGCATATGTATATGCACATAAAAAAACACATATATAGGGATATATATGTGTTTGGGTTGTTTCAGTTTTTGTTGCATCTGAATCCATGAGAGCGCTTTAAGAAAATCATCTACATAGTCTGTGAACCCTGTCAGCAACACCATGTAATGATTTCTGCTTGTCCTCGAAAGATTAAAGTTCAGATTCTTGTAACCCTTCCCCAAAGACAGAAACCATGTAATGTCATCAAATTCCCTGTTAAATCTTTTTATTTGTTTGGGGTTTGTTTGGCTGGTTGACTGCTTATCTGTTGCCTCCAGCAAATCATATTCTGGTATTACCCACAAATAATTGTCCCAGAAATAAAAGGTATAATTTTTAAATCTGTGTATCAATTTTTAAATAAATATTCATTTTGTGGTCACAGTTCCAAGAGACTGATGACATTGAATATGATTCTGCCCTTACACCTTGGAATTCACAATCTGTGTGACTTGAATTCTTTCAAGGGAACAAGCATAAGGAACATTTCTTATGCTTGCAAATGAAACTAGATTTGCTTGTAATTATGTTTCCATAAAATAATAAAGCCAAACAAGCACCTCAGTTTCCTAAACGAGGTAAGAAATTTGTGTTTGGATGTCTGGGAAAAGCAATACAGTTTCTGGGAAAAACAGTAAAGGATATCTGACCATTCACTACCTTAAACCAGTAGCTTATTCTGGGCTATGAAAACAGGGTGTAAGAAGTGTGCAAGCCCTTTTTTGTCCACTCCTAATCTCCAAAGTGTCCATCTCAGCTCTAGACTCCAGAACATCTGTATGTTTAAAAAATTCCACTTCAGGCAGAGAGCTGGAAGCAAAGTATATAATATTTAGATGTTGACAGGCACTCCATTTGTTAAAGACTAAAGTGTTTATGTGAAATTTTGGGAACTTCCTGGCTCTCAATATCTGAAATTTTATTTTCACTGAAATATATTAAAATTTACAGAAAAAAATTAAAGTGTGTTTCAATTTAAGAAGGCCAGCAGCCTCATTATTTGGAAACTTCTGTGTTCTCTCTGTGATAGCTCATATATACCATAATCATTGAATAATGTCTATAACAGCACACCACTACCACCAACAGCAACAAATCATATTCTGGCATTATCCACAAATAATTACCCCAGAAATAAAAGGTGTAATTTTAAAAATCTGTGTGTTAATTTTACTCATTTTGTGGTCACAATCCCAACAGACTGATGACGTTGAATATGATTCTGTCCTTACACCTTGGAATCACAATGTGTGGGACTTGAACTCTTTCAAGAGGACAAGCATAAGGAATATTTATATGTGTAGTGGACACTGGTCATGCTTCCTGACTTGTTAGTTGCTTTTGAGTGTTCTTGCTTTGTTTTGAGTAATTCCAGCCTCTAACAGTGCCAGAGCACCAAGGTAAAGGCAGAAAAAATAGAACGATCCCACTTAAGACTTTGAATTAGAAATGAGTAACTTAAGGAGGAAGAGCAAACTCGGCTCCCATTTGGTTGGCTTTATGGAGCAGTGTTGGTTTTAAGAACAACCACTAGCTAAAGGAGATATCTGTTGGAAATTGTGGTAAAATAAAGAAATATTCCAGCAAATAGGATATTAACTGTGGCATCAATATTATCAGACCAATTTTGTGTTGTTTGGTACATTGCTCCTAAATGCTTAGCCTTCGGCCTGGTTTCTCTAACCTTTGCCTCAGTAATGTGTGCAACTCAATATTCTCCAAATAAACTTTTAATTAATCAGAGCCAGCTACTGTTGTTCTCATCTGAGAACCAGAACTAAAACAAAAATCATTGCCAGGAGCACTATAAGGAAGAAAGGACCCAGCCCATTCACAGCTTGGGAAGCCAGTGGCTCTTAATAGGCACCATAGGCAGTTGCATGTTAGATCTGGGGTATAGGCAATGCGCCAGCTGAGGTTGGAATGTTAAAGAAAATGCTACCAAATTTGCAGATTATTTGTGCATAGTAGACTTAGCTTTCTTTTTTTTTTTTTTTTTTTTTTTTGTATTGGAGTTTTAATTTGGGATTAAAAGCATACATAGGAGCATAATGGAATAAAGTTACAGGAGATTTTTCTCAAATACAAAGTCAGGGTCCCTAGAAATTACTGTTATTTTCTACAAGAAAGAGATGAAAGCCTTAATGATTAGCATCTGTTCTACTTCTGAGAAAGATATATTAAATCTTCCACTATAATTGTTAATTTGTCAACTCCTTCTTGTAGTTCAGCCAGTTTGCTTTCTATATTTTGAAGCCATATTATTTTTAGCCATACAAATTTAGAATTACTGTATTATCTTGGTGACTTTAACCTTCTATCATTATGAAATGCCTCTTTAATCTCTAGTAATGCTTTCAGCTTTAAAATCTATTTCATCTGATACTGGCATAGGCTCATATGTTTGTATCCTTTTACATTCAGCCTTCTGTATCTATGAATTTAAGCTGTGTTACTTGGGTAATCAAGGGGGTGGCCTATGGTAGACGTTACTGGTTGTCTGTCTGTTCCCTATTTGTTTACATGGTTCTCAATTGTTTCCAGTATGTCCAACTAAAATAATTCACCTTGCTTACCTTACCTGCAGTTGTGGTTGGTCATGAGATGGTTCTGGCCAATGAGTTACAGGTAGAAATTCATCAGGAGGATACCCTTTCTTAATAAAAAGCAAAGTCCATTTTTCCCTTGAGCCTTTCCATTATCACCTGGAATTCAGACATAATGTCTGGAAACACAGTCGCCATTGCTGTGACCATAAGGATGAATGACACATGCTAAGCAGTGAAAGTGGCAAATGGAAAAAGCTAGGCTTTTATGTCTTTGTGGAGGCTTGCCTGCCTGACTCTTGACTCTAGACTTCTCTGCTTGAAACAAACAGGCCTTACTTAAACCACTGTTTAGGGAGGGGGATCTCCATTAGCAGCTGAACACATTCTTAAGATAAACTGGTAATGTTAGGATTCAGAATCTCTAGGAAAGGAGCATCTGTACTTTTCTGTACCTAGAGATGCCAGGTTCCGTTAGGGAAGTGACTCTGTTCTCTCTCCTGTGTTTGGAGCCAGAATGATCAGTGTTTATGGGCCTTTGTAGATATATCTTTCTTCTTGTCTTATATGTGGCTGTTAATAAAATTTGTATATAGACAACCCTCTATTCCTAAAAGCATTTTCTAATTTGGAGAGACATATGGTTTTGTGATTAAGATCACAGTTTCTGGAGTTAGATAGCTATTGTTCATATCCCCACTTTTTGGTGACTCCTTGTATGATACTGAGCAATCTCTTAACTTTCCTGAGTTTATTTCCACATCTCAAAAATGGGGAGAGTAGTAATGCCCACCTCATATAGTTGTTGCAGGATTACATGCAATTCTTCAGGAAAGCATGTAGGAGAGTATATACTGACTTTTTTTCCATCAAGAGTTAAAATTTAATACTTGGAACTATTTTAGAATTTCTGCATTGGTTGAAAGAAATTTAAATAGCATCCCAACTCTAAAATTCAATAGCTCTGTTAAGTATACGAGGGTTGTGTGATAGGGAAAATCAGAACAAAAAGTTTTTTTAAAAAACAGAATGGGAGAGAGAGGCTGAGTTTATTTAGATTCATGTGCATGCATGTTTCTGTATATTTACTTTAATATTACTTTAGCTTTGGAACTACTGAAAACATGATAACTTGTAGCCTGAGTGATGTTGGATTTGCCAGTTAGTTATGTTCGTTTACAAGAAAATATCTGAAGATAAATAAACATTCCAACATGTTGTGACTCCTAATTTTTTCTCCTAATACTTTTTGTTTTCCCCATAACAAAAGTGGAAGCCATCCTTAAGTGTTATTTGACATTTACAGAGCACCTAACAAGCGCAAGGCACTGGCATCTCTTATACCATAACACATTATGGTCTCTCGTTCTGAAAATGAGAAAACTGGGGAACCAAGAGACCAAACACTGTATCCAGATTAACTTGTATGTTAAATAGAGTTATTGGGATTTAAGTTAATCCATTTAAAATCTCTGATTTTGTCAGTATAATTCAAAACAGAAAGCAATTTAGCCCAAGTTTAATCATTTTTTAAGACAAAATATTAGAACATTGTTTCAGGAGTATTAAGGAAATAGGAATACTTTCATAATTCAAACTTAAAGAGTAGCCTTATTTTTCTTAAAGGAATGACTTTCTTTTCCAGAACAAAGAAACTTAAGGAGCCCAGTAGACCAATGAAGATGGAAATAAATGCAATATTTGGGGGATTTATGCAACCATGTGCTTAAAACCAAACTGAATAAGTATATACATAAAAAATAAATACTACCTATGGAAAATATATCTTTGATTTAGCAGAGATTAAAAACAAGTTTTTCCAAAAGAGAGTAAATTTATTCAATAAGAAAATAAACCATTTCTTTCCTTTTAATATCTTCAAATTCTAACAGATTTCCTTCTAACCGGAGACCATTGCTATATAAGAAAATTGTTAGCTGCTATAGTACCTTCGTATATTACTAATGTTAGAAAAAAATGTTGTCAGTTTGATACAGCTCTTCTAATGTTATGAATGTGTGCTTTTATTAAATTTCTCAAATATGATACAGCAACCCACAGTGGAAACACTTGCATTAAAATGACACTCAGACCAAATGTTCATGCTTGAATCTCTCATAAAATGCCTCTAGTGAAGCAGTGAATAGGCAGCTATAAACTCTAGGTATTTTAATTTGCTAATTGGTATTTTATTACCACCTTAATCTAAAGAGCTCTTGTATAAATTTATATGAAATTAGATAAAATTAGAATAAGCTTACGGTGTCATTTGAAGAATCTATATTCCAACACAATTAAGAAAAGAAGTCTCAGAAGAACCCTCATAACCCTGAACCAATTGGCCATTTATTTGTTCTCTGATGTTTTTGCTGTCTCTTTCATTTCTATCCTGTATTAGAGGCAGGAGGCTAATGTTAATTTTTAGGTATACAAAAATAGTGATATTATTTTAACCTTCTAGAATATTTCAAAGTCTGACGTGCTTACTTACCTGTTGACCTTCCCTGGTTTTGGAAATATTGAAATATTTTCTTTTAAGTGAATGAGATCATCTGGAAAACTTAAAGTTTCTCTTCTGCGTTATCTAAAGGTTTACTCATACTTTATATATATATATATATATAAACTTTTAAAAGTTTATATTTCTATAACTTTTTTGTATCTGCTAAATTTCAGCTACATGTTAACAATTACGGAAGCTAATGTTTCAGAGAATCATCAACTTCATTTCAAATTGCGGGCTAAATCACAAACTGAACCCAAGGTAAATCGTGTTATACGTAAATATTAGTAGTAGTTAACATTAATGAGCACTTACTATGTGTCAGCACTAAGATAAGAACTTTACATGAACTATTTTGTTTAATTATCCCAAAAGTCCTGTGAGAAGGATATTATTATCCTTACTTTAAACATGAAAGAAACAAAGAGTGAGATTTGGTAATCAACAAGGAACCAGGATCCCACAGTTTTATGTTTCTTTTGATTCCACATCCTTAGCATATTCAGGATTTATTGTTCCACTTTTGATTTTTGTCATCAAAGCCAATATTGGATCTGTGGCCCCCAGCTTCTTTCTCATTTTTAATCTTTCTATTCACAACAGAATATATCTTCTTCCTTAAAACAATTTTCAACTTTGTGTCATTCTCTCTTAAAAAAAAAAAAAAAGATGCTTCAGTCTTATATACAAAATAACATACAAAAACAAAACCAAAAACTTGAAAACATGCCAGGTGATACTCCCTTTATGTCACGGTCCCTATATTGTATATCAACAAAATTTTACACCAGAGTGGTAAAATTCAACTTGATTGCAATCTCACGTTTCCTTTCTTTGTCAGGACATTTGCCTCTTGCTCCAATTAACTCTTTTAATTATTCCCACACAAGGCCCAACGTGTCTCTGTAGCATTTAAATCCTAATGCTTCTTATAATCCAGAGAATCCAATCACTGCCCCGCAGACTCAGAGTAGCTAAAACCTCAGGCCCAGCACCTCTGGCTATCACTGGTCTCCTCCTTTTGTCTCAGTGCTCCATAAGCCTTATCATTTTGTAGCTGAGCCATGACTCAAACAAGGCAGGAAATACTCTAAATACCCTAACAAACAGGACCATTCTGGAGTTCAGTGGTTTTCAAAGACAACTTTAGTAGCATTTCTGTTAATATAATTTTATGTAGAAAGCTAATATGTATATATAAGAAAAAACAAATATCTGATTGAAACTCCAGAAATTTGATGCCCCTCCTCTTGCCAATCCCTGACTTGTCTGAGGGACTCTAGGTATCTCCTGTAGCTTTCAGTAGCACAGTTGAAAACTGTGTTGAATAGTTAGCAGATATTAACTTTCTTTTTCTGATCTGGTCAGTTCCTCATCCTTCCATTATGAATAAAATCTAACAAAAATGTAGTTTATCTAGCATGCATTTTTCTTCATGGTAAAACTAAACATGAAAAGTTCACACTTATTAAATTGAATTTTTTGAAATGTTAGAAATAAAATATATCTTTTATTAAAATGCTATTAAAGTACTGAATAAAATCAATAAAAGATGTCCATGTTGTTGCAAGCCCCACAATTGGCAGTGAAATAGTGTCTGTCAAAATTGCAGCTGAATTATCCAAACACCTGTGCGGGCTCAGCCTCAGGACCTGTGAGAGTGGCTTTAATAACCACTCAAGTCTCGAGTGAATCAACATTATTTTGTCTAGTGCCTTCTTCAAACCTATCTTCTGCTTGCTTCTCCCACTTTAAAATAATTATCTCCATTCCCTTACCTTCAAATTGTTTCTCTGCCCACTTTGATCTGATTTCCATTTCTGCAGTTCTGCAAGGAAATAATAAAAACAACTTCTTCAAATGACCTCTTTGTTGCTAAATCCAAAAATCCTTACCTTATTTGATTTCTTTCAGGCATTTCCCTATTTAAGCTCCTTTTTTGGCTGTTGTAGCAGTGGTCCTCAGTGATTACTCAGCTTTCTTGATTTCAGTCTCTTTCCCTACCTGCCTCTTCTCTCTCGTGCCAAATGGTCATGCTTACCAGGGTTGGGTTCTCAGTCCTCTTCCTTTTCAAACAAATTCCCCAGGTAATTTGATTCCAACTTATTGATTTCACCCAATATAAAAACAGGTAGATGATTCTCAAATTTCAATTCTAACCCCCCCTGAGCTGCAGATCCATATATCCAAGCATCGACTAGATATCTCCACTGAGCTGTCTCAACAGATATGTCAAACTCAATACAAAATTCAACTCAACATGTTTTCCTTCTTCAGACTGTCTTCTCTTTGATCTTTATGAATTGAGTAAATGATGCCATCATTCACTCATTCATGCCTGAAATTGGAAGTTAGGCTTAACATCTGTCCATGGATTGAAGCCTCACTAACCTATAACATAGACACTGTATTGTTTTCATCTTTGAGTCTCCACTTGGAACAGTATGTGCCACTTGTAGGTGTTCAAACCATGTCAAGGGCTTTTCTGAAAGTAGAAGTATGACATGTAGTATTTCTGGCTTAACATATATCAGTGGCTCTCCCCATTCACATCAGGATAAAATCCAAAGTTTATGCCAAGACTTTGTCATATAGACCTTGCCTTACTTCTACTGCCTCCTGCTTATAGCTGCATCTCCAAAAGCAACTGAGCTTCAGTAGAATCCAACTACTTATTATTCTCAAAGTATGATCAGCTCTCAAAATTTTACTTCTTATCTTGCTGGGCACGGTGGCTCATGCCTGTGGTCCCAACAGTTTGGGAGGCCAAGGTGGGCAGATCATTTGAAATGAGGAGTTCGACACCAGCCTGGCCAACATAGTGAAACCCTGTTTCCACTAAAAATATGGAAATTAGCTGGGCATGGTGGTGTGTGCCTATAGTTCCAGCTACTCAGGAGACTGAGGCAGGAGAATCACTTGAATCTGAGAGATGGAGGTTGCAGTGAGCTGAGATTGTGCCACGGCACTCCAGCCTGGGCGATGGAGCAAGACTCTGTCACATCTTCTCAAATATTTTCTCTTTGAGTTATCCCTCATGTCTTCACCAAAGTCTAGTTATTCCTCAAGACTTAGCTTAGCTTACATTCTTTAGGAAGCCCTCTGTAGCTTCCATAACATTCTGTGCAAACCTCTGTGAACTCATCACCATGTTATAATTACTTGCTCACTCATCCATCTCCCCAGCTAGCCTATGAACATAATAAGAATCAGGACTGTCTTTCTTCTTTGCACCACTCCAGGTAGCTGGCACCTGATAATTTAAGATTATTTGCTGAAGAGATTCATAGGTTTTCAGAGCTTCATAAAAGTAGTTTTCTTAATTTCCTTTTAAAAAACAGTGGTAAAATGTCAGTACCACTAGGGGGCACAGACTAGTAACAGAATTTTCCAGTACACTAGCTCAAAGGAGATGTTTTCCTTCTGTGGCAATCTCTTCACATAGTTTCTAAATTATTAACAAATAACAATTCAAATGATTCCCAGAGAGATATGTTTAAATAGCTGGCTAAAAGATAGAGAGCAGTACTGACATATTAACATGAAAAAATGAAATCAGGTATAGTCAAATACAATTAACAGGGTTTTATAAATAAAGCTGAGGACAGCATTAAGAAAAAGATCAAAATGTAAATACAATTTTAAGAAATTGATACTATGAGACTTGGGGCTATTTTTAAAATTTCAATACAGAAGAGTATCTATGCAGGGAAACTCCTCCTTTCACAGGAAACGTGAAGAGAAATATTGAAGCTATTTCTGTGTTTGGAATAAAACCTCAAATCCTCCTCCAAGATAATCAATAGAAGCTTTCCAATACTTTTCTTTAGTAACAAAAAGCCATCAAGATTATTAATACACAATAATAGCCGGGCGCGGTGGCTCAAGCCTGTAATCCCAGCACTTTGGGAGGCCGAGGCGGGTGGATCACGAGGTCAAGAGATTGAGACCATCCTGGTCAACATGGTGAAACCCCGTCTCTACTAAAAATACAAAACATTAGCTGGGCATGGTGGCGCGTGCCTGTAATCTCAGATACTCAGGAGGTTGAGGCAGGAGAATTGCCTGAACCCAGGAGGCGGAGGTTGCGATGAGCCGAGATCGCGCCATTGCACTCCAGCCTGGGTAACAAGAGCGAAACTCCGTCTCAAGAAAAAACAACAACAACAACAAAAAAAACACAATAATAGGCTAAGTATTTTTTTATTCAAAAGCTGATATTGATTAGTAGTTTAAAATCTAGTTTTGATTGTGTTTTTGTCCTGCCTCAGCTACTTTTTAGTTTTAAAAAAATATTAACTTGTCTACACCTCAGTTTCTGCGCCATATAATTTGTAGTGCCTCCTTATGAAACTATTGTCACAATCAGGTGAAATAATTTTTTTTTCCCCAGGCTGGAGTGCAGTGGCACCATATTGGCTCACTACAACCTCCACCTCCCAGGTTCAAGCAATTCTCATGCTTCAGCCTCCCGAGTAGCTGGGATTACAGGCGTCTGCCACCATGCCCAGTTAATTTTCATATTTTTTAGTAGAGACAGAGTTTCACCATGATGGCCACGCTGGTCTTGAACTCCTTATCTCAAGTGATCTGCCCAGCTTGGCCTCCCAAAGTGCTGGAATTACAGGCATGAGCCACCATGCCTGGCCTGAAATAATTCTTGTAAACCACAGTGCCTAACACATAGAAAACACATGATAAGTATTTGCTATTATTTTGCTTCAATGATTGTGATCAGCACAATATTTTAGTAATTCTTAGAAACATTAATTTTGTTAGCTTCTGTAATAAAAATGGTGAGGCCTCGTTGAGCCCTTTCTGCACTATTTCTCACCAGCCTCTCCTTAAGGCCACACTCATTCACACCTGCTTTCTTTCTGCATCCCTGGGGCAGAGGCTGTTCTGAGGAACAATGTCCCATTTGCTGTGTGAGGTAGGCCTGGGATTCCTACTGTGTTAGAACTCTTATGCAGTCTGGCTAGGCTCATATAATCTCTGATATTGTCTTGGGTTCTCTGATTAGTTTCTGCTTGTTGAAGAAACATCGTGAAAAGCTTGTATGGTATCTCTTAGAGATAAGAATTGTTGTTGAATGACCAAAACAAATGGTATATTTTTATGTTACATTTAAAATAATAGGAGATACATATATTTAGTGAACCAATGGTTATGATATCTATGAAATGCATTGTAGTCACTATGCTTATTGGTTTGGTTATGGCCTGATTGGAAGGAAATAAAAGCTAAGGAGAAGGGTGGTGTAGCTTAAAGGGACTTCTATTCAGGAGTCTGGAGACTTCCTCTAAGGCTGCAAGGCAAATTGCTGAGCCCTGTGTAAGTCATTAAACAGCAGCCAACCATGAATTTTCATTTCTCCAATAGTGCCTTTTCTTTTTATTATTTTCTACTTTCTTAGTTTTATGTTTGCCCCTTCATTAAGTTGCTCAAGCAGACCCATGTCACATGCATTTCCCTTTTATTACAGGGTTTAAGAATTCTATTTATCATTCCTACTCTTTTTAGCCCAGGAATTTCATATTGGATCAAAATGCATTCCTATCACTAAAAAGTGGCACTCCTATCACTCGCTAGTTGATTAGAACCATGAACATGACTTAGTGGAAACATGTCTTGCAGTAGGAGATTGGGGCAAATGAGAAAATGGGTAGGCATGGAGAAGAAGGAAAGTGGGAGAGAAATGGGTCATTGACACTTTGTGAAACTGGTCCAGATCTAGTTATTCTGCCCTTCTTGTGGGCATTTAAAGTCTTTTCTTGTGTGTCTCTAGCTCATGCATAGAATTTTAAATATTATTATTTCAGAGTACCTTTCAGAAAAAAATACAATGGGATAGAAAACAAACTGAGGACAGGTGCAGTGGCTCACACCTATAATCCCAACACTTGGAAGGCTGATGTGGAAGGATTGCTTGAGTCCAGGAGTTTGAGACCAGTCTGGGCAACACAGCAAGACCCCATCTCCAAAAAAGAAAAAGAAACACACTGAAGTAAAATATCTCTAGAAACTATGTTCAATTGAAACCATATCCATGTAGGCTTCAGAAAATGTTTCCAAGGTCATAAATTTCAGGCATGCATCTTACACATATAGAGAATGAATGAGTAAAAGCAAACACATCTCAAAAGATGGGGAGGGCAAATCAACTCACATACTTTAGCAGTTAACATTTGCTTTTACCTCTACCTCTTCACAATGCTCTAATGTAATTATAATGCACAGAATATACATCATGTTGTTTTACTCACTGCTAAGTAAGCCTATCCTCTTTCTAATATTTGAATTTTAATATTTCAGCAAAACGAACTAATAAAAGCCAGTTTCCTAGCAACATCTCTATTCAAAGGAACAACAAAAAAGCTTAATCACAATCACTTTATTTTCTCCAAAGTTAATTCTGGTCTTTTGAGGGAAGTTAGCAGGTAGCAAATAAGGCAAGGTGCAAACAGAGACTCACAGCCTCACTTGGCTTTTTCTTTCTGGGCATTGAAGGGTAGGGTGATTAGAGCTTCAGCTAAGCCAGTCTTTCCCAATGGTTGCGGGCAGAGAGCTTGATACAAAAACCCAGAACCAAGTGCTGTTTTATCCATCCTCTGCTGGAGATGCAGATTGCTTGGTGGAAGGAACAATGAACTAGAAAGCCAGGCTGTTGGGTTCCAGTAACTCTCACACTACCCGCGAAAACTTGAGCGGGTCACCTTTTTCTGGGCTGTGTGTACAAATGGCAGTTACTCTAGAAGACATAACTCAAAGGTCTTTCCCAGCAGTTCAGAATTGCTACCAATGACCGGGTCTTTTTATTTTTTTTTATTTAATAAAGCTTAAGTGGCATTTGCTTAATTAGTAACACAGTTTCACTTGCTGCATCCCGAGAAAAGCATTACTTAGAAATTAAGCAGCTGACTCTGTTCCAGGGAAACGGGTCCCTGTGTCCTGCCTTCCTAAGACTTCCTGCCTGCACGCGGGACCCAGCCTCGCCAGTAAGATGGAAGTGACCTTATCTACCCAGCGATAGCTGAAGTCTGCAACAAGGAAAACAGAAGTTAAGAGGAAGTGGTTTTCATTTTATTGCCTGCAGAAAGGTCAAGATTTTGACGTTTAAAGAGGGCACACGAGTCATTTTAAGTCTCCAGATCTTTCACCCTGAAAGTCCCTGCACAGAAACTCCATAGGGAGTCTAAATATAGAAACAGCAACCCCCCTCCGCCCCCTCCGCCTTCAGTCCGGGTCCCGCGCAGCTCTAGGATTGGAGAGCTTACTCCAGGGCGCTCTCTGCATCTGCCTCGAATAGCAGGGCACGGAGCAAAGTCTCTCGCACCTCCACAGTGCGTGGGTGTGAAGTGTATTAGGGGAAAGCTAGAGTGACTCTGGGTGCTGGTGCTCGGCTCACAGTCACGTGGCGTCGCTGCCAGCTGCACAGAGCTCCCAGCTAGCTAATACTGCCCAGAGGCTTGGGGGAAAGGAGGGAGGGAAGCAGGCTCCTGCCGATGACCAGGAGCCGGTGAGAGGGCTTCACACAAATAATAGTGATAATAACAAGTAAAAGCAAAGCATTTAAATTGAGCTATTGCAGGAGATAGAAATCAGCTGCTGCGAACGTGGGTGTGTGGATAGGGTGGGGGTAATTGGGAAAGTATTTATCTCCGAGGGGAGGAGACAGCTGCAGGAAGACTTTTGCCTTAGCATTAGGAAAGGGAAAGGCCCAAGGAATCCACCTTGCAACTATCTGCTATGTCTTTGTGGTGAAAGCTTCAATTTAATTTGGTGACTGTTTTCTTTCAAATTTGGGGAAAGCCACTCTGTTGGAAGAAGTCCCCGAGCCTTTCAGTTTTCCCCATGCTGAATGTGAGGTTTAAACTGGTTTTTCTTTGTAATACACTGTTTCTGAAGGCCAGAGGCAGAGGCCAGTTTGGTACCATGGCCTCTCTCCGCCCAGGGCTCATGGGCTTTAGGCCACCCAGGTGCCAGAGGTGGTGGAAGACCCAGTCAGTTGTTCCTTGCAATAGGTCTCTAAGCTTGTAAGTCACATCAGGTGTGTGTATGGGGGAACCCCGAGAAGCCGGCGTCCTGGACTCCCCACCCTCCAGGTTTTCTTTCCCAGACACTGGGGTCCTCGCCGCCGCTGCTGCTGAACTTCGCAATCATATGACTTTCTCCGACTTAAATGGAAATTTCTTGACAGAGGGAACTGGGTTTGTTTTCCCAGGCTTCGCGCCTCAGTCAGGCGGAGTCCCGGGCAGCTCGCTCACCGCGGAGGAGCCACTTTGGAGTTTTACGCCCTTTCCACACCCCACCCATGGGCTGGAAAGGATGTTCAGTTACTCGCGGGCTTGTCTGATACTGGGATGGAAAGTCACAGTACGCAGGCTGGAGTGAGGCGCGGGAAGATGCCTGGTCCTTGCCTCGCGGACTCTGAGGCCGCCTCCTTCGGGTCTGTTCACTGAACTGCTGAGGACTCGCGGGTGCGCGGGGACCCGAGTGCCACTGCCTGGAGCGTTACCTTACGCTCCAGCCCCCAGTCTAGCTAATACCTGGAGAGCAGGGCTGTTCCCGCTCCCACCCCTTGCGGAAGGATGGCAGGATCCGGCGCAGCAACGTAACGGCGGGAGAGCACAGCGACCTGCGTCTCCAGTTTCTCTTCAGGACACAAGATTGACTTCACCTTCCGGACAGCTGCAAAGCTCCTGCCAGAACCAAACCAAATTCGCACCTCGGAGAGGGGCTTCTGGAGCCGATTCACTGCAGGGCGTGGGGAGGAGGAGAGAAGGAAGAAAGGGGGAACCTGGGGCTGGGTGTGCGCGCGAGGGAGCGCGCCTCGGAGCGCCCCGCAGTCCCCCACTGCATCCCCGGGGGCACTTCAGGAATGAGGGAGCAAGAGAAACCCTCTCAAAGTGACGCCTCAAACAGGTCCGGATTTAGAATTCGAAGCTAAAGGCGGTTAGAAATTGGGACTCCTCGGCCTCCTTTGCAGCCCCTCCTTTCCCGCCCCGAAGCCCGGGCGGTTCGCTGGCTGCCTGCTTCCCCGCCCCCGGCTCGGAGGTCTCTAGCTGGCGGGCGCCCCGTCGGCTGCCAGCTTCCTCCTTGAAACCCGCCGGCGCACATGAGGCCGCTGCCCCCGCCGCAGGCGCTGGCGGCCCCCTCGCGGTGCCCGTGGTGATGCCATGCCCCGCCACCACGCGGGAGGAGAGGAGGGCGGCGCCGCCGGGCTCTGGGTGAAGAGCGGCGCAGCGGCGGCGGCGGCGGGCGGGGGGCGCTTGGGCAGCGGCATGAAGGATGTGGAGTCCGGCCGGGGCAGGGTGCTGCTGAACTCGGCAGCCGCCAGGGGCGACGGCCTGCTACTGCTGGGCACCCGTGCGGCCACGCTCGGTGGCGGCGGCGGTGGCCTGAGGGAGAGCCGCCGGGGCAAGCAGGGGGCCCGGATGAGCCTGCTGGGGAAGCCGCTCTCCTACACCAGTAGCCAGAGCTGCCGGCGCAACGTCAAGTACCGGCGGGTGCAGAACTACCTGTACAACGTGCTGGAGAGACCCCGCGGCTGGGCGTTCATCTACCACGCGTTCGTGTGAGTACCCGCGCCCCCTGCCACGCCCGCTCCAGGGGACCCCTCTTCCTGGCCCCCTGGGGCGTGCTCCGCGCTCGCGCCCTTGGTCCCCGCGAGCGTGCACACGTGGTGGCTTTTATTTCTTCGCACGTGTTTGTGGTCTTCCTTCGGGAGCCTCTCCCCTCCCCCAACCCCACTTCTCCCATCTCTATAGCTTGAACCTTTTCCCCGAGGACACCCAATGAACTCCCCGGCAGCTTCAGCTCCCCGGGCAAGAGCAAGGCAGACACGGGACTTAGGTTGCGCGGATAATTGGGAGCAATTAGGTCCCAAGATACGTAAACTTCAACCGAGCGGGGCGCCCGGGAGCTGGGGAATGCAAAGGGAGGACAGGCGCCCGGGTGAGGCTTGAAAGTGTATTGGAGAGGTTAGGAGGTGATGGCAGGGTAGGACCGGGAAGAGGGAGGAGGCACTGAGGGCTAGGTCCTCAGTCCTAGGGGCGGAGTAGGGGAAGTTGCTACTTGGTGGAGAGAGCTGCTAGGTTTTAAGTGCGCCCGGAAACACGCCTCGCCACCACCCAGCCACCACCAACGGAAAATCTGTCAGTGCATGTAGCCCTTCCTGCCACGGAGAAGGTGGCCGAGGTCTAGAAGGGGCCAGCTGGCCAGGCGAATCGACGCTCCCGCGCTGCAGGGCGCGGGGAGGCAGCGGGGAACCTGGGGCGCAGGAACGCAGGCGGAGGTGCGACAGCAGAAGCGCAAATGGGTCGCCTCGGACAGAAATCAGGCAGTGGGTTAAGTCCCCATTTGTGGCGCGGAGTCAGAGAGAGAGGTGTGTGTGTGTAGTAAGCCTTCTCCATCTAGCAGAGAATGCTTAATGAGAAAATGATTGGAAGCAAATGTTTATTTTTCCCTTAGGCATTTAAAACCTTTCAGTGGCTTTAAAGTTTACTACCGTTTTTCCCACAAAGTCCATTCATTCAGTCTCCTATTAGAGTTACGTTTATCTGGGCATTTTAAGGTTGTTTTTATAACGTTACCTCATGTCTAATTTTTTTTCTTCCTCTTCTCCTTTTTCTTCCTCTCTTTTTAGTATTATTATTTCTGCTTTTTTAAGATGAAATATAAAGACATCAACCTTAGAAGACCAGTAGAGAAAGTTGCAAATACTCACTGATACATTCCTTGTTTCCTAGTAAAATAAGTTTTGAGCACACGGACTAGGTTTATTTTAGAAATAAGGTGTGTCATCCATACATAGCTCTCTCCTGGGATGGAGAATTGGCGTCAACACCAGAAACGTGTTTTGAAATAACATGGAAGAAGGGCTGGTTTTGTAAATAGGTGAACCTGGAATTCAACCACATAGGAGTCAGGAAATTGGTGGAGCCTACAATCTGTGGGGCTCTGGTGTCTGGAAAATTTTACAGTCCCAGATTGATGTGAACATGTAGCATTAGACAGAATATTCCAGCCAACTTTCTGTTTTACAGTGCACACAAGGAGAACAGTTGTGTTGCATCATTATTACATCAAACGGTATAACTTTTATGTAAGATTCACATTTATTTAAATATGGTTAGGGCAATGATAGAGAAATGCTACTGATAATTTTCATGTTCATCTCTTCTGAATTGGTATATAATTAAACATATTAATAGTCCTGGTAAATTATTTTGACCTGTCAGAATATACTAAAACAACTTAGCAATGATGATGCTCAATTTGGCAGCAAATATATACTGTATGGATTTTTTTTTTTTTTACAACAGTGTGCTCAAAATATTTATGGCATTGAATTTTAAGTATGATACCATTTGTATGTAGCCTTTCATTTTTGGTATATTATACGTTGTATATTCAGAGATAGTTAAAACCTTGGTTGGGGCACATACTTTGCATCTCCTAACTTGTGCTTGAACGTGAATGAGAACTTGCAACATTTTCTTTTCCATGTGTTGGTGTTAACAGGTTTTTATGGGCTTACAGAATTTTAAAACATTGATAAATGATTTTTCCAAAGGTTCAGGTTAGATACTTCTCTATCCACCAAGATTTATCAGTCTAGAAGTGTCTTCAGTGGTAGATAGGAAATAAATTATGTATTTAGTAGATGTAGCTAATGTGAGGTTTTGTATTGTACATTTTACAGTCTGAAACTGTAATGCCTCAGCAATTAGATAGGGGTGCTAGATCCACATTAGCTCAAAGAGGGAATGGATAGTATCATCTTCTGGGAGGATTGTGCACAACTAAGCAGACCCTGGGGGAAAAGGCCATCTTTGGCAGTTACTGCTAGTGATTTTAAGTGAGCTCTAGAATAGCCAGACTTTACACATTACATTCATAAATCGAAGTTGTTTTACACTGTAAGTCTAACTAGACCACAAGAAAATAATTTTGAGAGAGGTGTAACTAATTAATTCCCTGCCAGCCTGGGAATCCCCAAATCTTACTTTAATAACAGTTTTTGTAGCATATTAAGGTTCTTGCCAAAAACAAGTGCACTGTGATTAATGAGGTACTTCAGGGATGAATTTACTTGGTCAACCAGTGTTTCACTGCCAAGAAACAAGAAAAGCACGTTTAAAGTTATGCTTGAGGTAAATATAAATTTCTATTATGCAAAAATAATTATAATGATATTTTAGGGGTATAAAATGTCTTTTCAAGAGTACATATCTTAGCCTATTGATAGGAAGGCTGGACAGTGCAAGAGACGACCTACTTCAAATACCCTTAAACTTTATAAATTAGTGGAGATTAGGAGATCCTTGCCCTTACTGTTCTTTAGGATTTACCAGACAGCCATATTTCCCATCTTCGTTTTTCTTCATTTTACTAGTGTGCTATTCAAATATGAGGTGACTCATTTCCTTGAATGTTGTTTGTCCCTTTTTAATTCCTCCTTGTTTAAGGAAAATTTTGGAAGAATAATGAGGGTAGTAGAGGAACACAGGATAGGGCTTCGTATATATATTTGCATTAATACAGCAAATGTGGTTCTGAGAAATAACATGGCAAATGATGTCGCAGATACATGTAATTGATCTCTTTGCCTAATGTATCTTTGTCTGAATTAATGCTATGGATGTGAATTTGTAGATATTTTAAACAAGGAGACAAGAAGTCACCTAAGCTAGGATCTCTGAAGTCATCATTTTTCTCATAGTTACTGCCACTTGCCAGGCAAATGGTCATTAAATAATGTTTGTTTACTTTATAGGTAGTGTTCAAATACATTCCCTTTTTTTCTTTGCTACTACTATTCCATTCTGCTTCTTGCCTCTCCATTGGATGATTTGTAATTTTCTCCTGTCTGATTGTCTGGGCTTCTGTTCTCAGCCTTTTAACTCTCTGCTCTAACATCATAGTGTTGTTCGTAAAATGCAAATATCATATCATCCTTTTGCCTAAAATGTTTCCATGACTCTCATCATCTCCTTCATCTATTTATCCATCTACAAGTATTGGAGTGTGTAGTATGTGCTAATTCCCAAATTAACAAGGCAAAGGCCTCCACTCTGGAGGAAGGAAAAGACTCCATCAAGGGATGACTATAAGCCTGTGAATAAGTATGAAGCAATGCTATTGGTGTGTTTAGAGGGTTAGGTTACAAGGTGACATAGAAATAAAAAAAGTGAATCCTGGGCAGAAACATCAGGGGAAGTGAGGTGTGAGCAGAGTTTCCACAAATGAGTAATTTTCAGGTAGGCGCAGCAGGAGGGAATAAACAATCTTGACAGAGAAAATAGTTTGAGGAAAGATATGGGGTTGTGGATCAACACAGTAATTCTAGGTACTGTTAAGTATTTTCAGGGTGAAGAAAGCCACAAGATAAGAAGGTTAGAGCAAAAGGCAAGTAACCAATCTTTTGGATAGCTTCAGATGCTGACCATAGAATCTGGTATTTATCCCATAGGCAGTAGTGGTCATGGAATGGTGATAATCAGGGAAATGACATAATCGGATATAAATTTTGGAAGGATCTTCTTTTCATCATATCAGCAAGTAAATCAGAGTGCAAAATGGAGTCAAGATGGCCTATAAGGAGATGATAGCAATTGTGCATTTTGCATTCATTTTGCATTCATTTGTTCATAAACGTATTCTGTGAATGTCTGTTGACTATTAACTATATGCTGTGGACCATACTAGAAAGGTGAGAGATGATTGCCTAAGGAACTAGGGTAGTAACTGTGGAGATGAAAAGGAGGAGTTTAACCAAAGAAATGTTAAGGAGACAAAATTGGCAGATTGTTTTCACCAGTCTGACATGTGGTATGAGGAACGTGATTCTGACTTGATTGATTTGAGGAATGAAAGTACCATTCACTAATGTATGGAACAAAGAGTGAAGGGCAAATGTTCTGGTGAATATAATGGGTTCAGATTTGAACATGTTGGGTTTTAGATGTTTTTGAGTCTTTCAGGTGGAGATTGTAAGTGGTGGGAACATAGCGGCAGACGAGACACAGTCTACTTCCAACAATGTTAGATCAGCAACCAGAACTATTTCTGGCACATAGAGAACACTCAAATATTTTTGAACAAATGAATTCATTTATAAATCTGAAGTTTGATCTAAATATCTAACCAGATATTTAGCTTTGAAAGCTTCTGTCAGTTTTGTGGTAATTAAAGCAATGAGTAGAAACAACGAGATAGTCCAAAGAATGCAGAGAGTGAATGAGGGCATAGTGGAGGCCAGAGACTGGGGAACACCACCACCAAGCAGTGGATGAAGAAGTAAGAGCCCACAGAAGAACCTGAGAAAAGCTTGACAGTAAACAAAAGGCCAAGGGAAAATCCGGGAGACCTTATTTTCATGAAAGCCAAGGAAGATGCATATGGAAAGAAGGTTATGGCCAGCTGTTTCCAATGCTGCAGAAAGTTAGGTAAGATTTCATTAGATTGCTCATTGCTGCTGCAGCTTCAGTGGAGTGCTGAGGGTCGTAAATATGATTCAGGTGGACTGAAGAGTAGTTAAGACTTGGGAAAATGAACACAGTAGTATAAGTTAGACTCCAGATTCCTTGGAAGAATTCAAACAAGCCCCTCGGGGCATGGACTCCCATGTAGCTGCTCCCCTCTAATATGCACTCTAAGCCCTACCCTTACTGCCCTGCTCCACCCTGTGTCTCACCACGTTTTTGCTATGCTGTTCTCTTGGATTCTGCCTACATCTTGCACCCTGGCTGTTAAACTCCTAAGGTTTCTTCAAAGAAGAGTTCACAGATCACTTTCTCTTGAGCATATTTGCAAGCAGTCTCCTTCCCTCCGCCGGGATAAGTTAGGTGCCCCTTGTCTCAGGTTCCATGGCACTCTACCAATGTCATTATAATGGTGCTTCCCTGATTGTATTGTCATCATGGGCTACTTGGTCTGCTCCTTCCACATAAGAGTGAGCTTCTATACAGTGAAACTCCTACTTATCTGGATATTAAGTGCCTAGCAAGGTGCCTTGTGTCTCATAGACCCACCATAAATACTTGCTTCATGAGTAAGTAAATAATTTTCCTTATAAGCCTTCCACAGAGGAGCTTCGGAATCAGCTGAAGCTGAAGGAACTACCAGGTCGTTTCGGTTTTCTTAGAAGTAAGATACTGATGATTTATTTAAAAGAAAAAAGTATGGGACTGGAAGTAGGAGATGAGTGCTTTGCAACTTTGCCACTAATTAATTCTCTAAGTCATTTCACACTTCTGGGTCTCCAAATCTTCATCTGTAGTGTGGGCACAATCGTGTCTGTGATCTGAGATGGTGGAGGATACTGTAAAATGTCTAAAATACTATCATAAAAGGGAAAGAGTATTTGGAATAAGAAGTGATATTAACTTTTTATCATTTCACTTTCTCATCTCTGAGCTGGAGGGTTGCCTCTTAACTAATTGCTTTAACTTAATTCCTAAATCCTAAATCCCCAAGGTCTCTGTGCTGCATAGTAGCCACTGTGATACCCTACTCCGAGATTGAGCCTCACTCTGTTGCCCAGACTGGAGTGCAGTGGTACAGTCTTAGCTCGCTGCAGCTTCAGCTTCCCGTGTTCAAGTTATTCTGCTGCCTCAGCCTCCTGAGTAGCTGGGATTACAGATGTGTGCCACCACACCTGCCTAATTTTTAAAACATTTTTGATAGAGATGGGGTTTTGCTCTGTTGGCCAGGCTGGTCTCGTACCCCTGACCTCAAGTAATCTGCCCACCTTGGCCTCTTAAAGTGCTGGGATTATAGGCGTGAGCCACTGTGCCCAGCCCAAAGTGATCTTTCTAAACATCTAAAAGAACACATCGCTCCTCCTCTGCTTGGAGGGGGATCTGTTTATTGCTTGTCTCTCCCCTAACCTCCAACTCTTTAAAGGCAGGGATTTCTGTCTTATTCACTATGTCACCAGCACCCAGAACACTGCTGTCACATAAAAGATGCTCCATGCATATATGCTGATTCACTTACTGACACCCCAGATCTCCAAAATACACTATTAGTCCCCTTGTAGAAGATGGAATTTTACTCTGTTGGCCATTCTGTGTGTCAGACGCAATTAGACCTAATGAATTACTTTATTTTTTACATATATATTCTATTCCGAATTAAGTCTCTATAGAGATTGATGTCTACATAATCTTTTTGCTCCTGTATCCTTTTAAAAAATCGTTGATTTCTCTTAAGTCTACAGAGGCCTTATAGAAGTTATACTGCTTTATACTGTGCTGATATATAAAATGCTCCATATTCTTCTAATCAGTCTTTAGAAATCTAAACAATGCTATTGTACTTGAGGACCATATTACAATAAGAAATGCTGAAAAATGTTACAGTATCAGTACCTGGAATATTATAGCCTAAAAAGAAATAAAAGGATATTTCAAAATGTAATGAAGGACTGATACAAAAAAAAATTATAAACAAGAAAGATAGTCAGCAGCCTTCTGAAAATTGCTTGAAAAGAAGTAGTGCCAGTTTTAATTTTTAATTGCAAATGGCTATTTTGGCAGATGAAAATGCCAGCAGAGCATGTTTTATCCTAGCCCAGTGGTGTGAAACTACTTGAAGCCCAATTGTTGAACAGCTACAGCTCATAGTTACATTTAATGATACGTGTGCGTTTTCATTTTAATTTCCTTTTTCTTCAGCCATTTATGAGTGCATTATTTGAAGTTTTATTTGGTTGCAACCTGGGAGAAAGATTGGCCACACATCTGCTTTTTTTTTTTTTTTCCACAGTTAGGGAAATTCTTTGTTGGTCTCAGACTTTCAGGTGATCTTTTAATCCATTGCAATCAGTGTGTCTAAAGAATGAACTTCCTAAATGTTATTAAAGTCATCAATTTCTAAACTTAAAAATAGCTTGAACTTTTTCATCATATACATTTATGTATTGTGCACATATATCTCACACTCATACAAATACACGTGCAACATAAATACTGTACCTTTTAGCAGATAATTTGCGTTAATGCAAATATGTCTATTTCCCTTTGTTTTGATCCTCTAAAAGACACTTGAATAAAATGCAAGTTAGAAATAAAAAGAACATTAACTTTACTCTTGATAATATAGAGCTCATCTCATAATTTGAAAGATAAATTTTTACATGATGAAGAGATATACACCTTTTACAGACTCGGTCATAGTGGTTACTGTTCTCATTTATTGTACCTGTAAAGAAATTCTAGAAACCCTATTCCTCCTTCAGTCAGTGGCTGGATAATCTAATAATCCATCATTTTTCATTTTAAACAGTCAATTTAGTTTAGCATTTGATTAACAGCAATTATGTATGCCAGGTAATGTGCTAGGTGCTGGTGGTTCAAAAAAGAGGAATGCTGTGGACCTGACCTCAAAGAAATCCGCTGGAGAATATGAGAGATTTAGATTCAATGATCAACTTTACTTTTACTATACAAGTACTAGTTTCTTAATCTATAAAATATCAGTGCCAGTTTCTTCATCTATAATATAGGAATAAAATACTTCAAGGTGTTATGATATTTTATGTATAGTATTATGATTACATAATGCTTTATATATATATTTATATATTTTTTTCACACAGCATGGTGGCCTTCATTGAAACTAGAGGGAAAAATAGAGACAATGTGGCAGAAGGCTGTTTTTCTACAGTAAAGGTCTAGGGTTTTATCCTATATGTGATGGGCAATCTTTGAGGGAGATAGGATTTAGGGAGGTAATAATGTCATTGGATTTTCATTTTATACTGCTCACTCTGCTAGCTCTATCAGTGATGGCTTGAGGGAGACAAAACTGGAGGTGGAGGATAAATTTTAAAACTGTTGCCGACTTAAGCAAGAGATGATTAGGACTTAGATTGGGGCAGTGGTAGTAAGGATGGTGGAAAAGTGTGGCAATAGAATTGAAATGTATTAGTGAATGGTTGAATGTGGAAGATTAAGAGGTATAGATTTGTTATTTCCAGATTATTGGATTGGGTGGTTAGATAAATAGTGGTGCTGTTAACTGAGATCAATACAGGCGGAACAACAGATTGGGGAATTTCCAAAGCTAAACTCCTTTTATCACTGCAATTGCAGGAATTGCAGTGATAAAAGGAGTTTAGCTTTGGAAATGCTAAGCTTTCAGTGCCTGTGGAAATTCCAACTGTAAATGTACAGTAACTCTTGGATTATTATTTTAAAGACATAAAAATACAGACAGGAGTTAAAATCACGAGGAAAGCAAATAAAGAGTAGGTCAGGAATGGAAATCTGGAGAATACCAACATTTAATTGATGAGCAGAGGAAACAAGGAATGAAATGGAGTAGACAGCAGGCTATACGGAAACACTAGACAAAAAGTAGCCGACTCTGAAATGTAAAGAATGGTTTAGTAAGATAAAGACCCATCAGAAATTACCATTAGATCTGGCAGTGTGGAATTCTTCAGTGATTTTTTAACCTCACCAGTGTTAACCTTCAGTAAAGCAGTGAGGGCAGAGGCATATTGTTGTTAGCTGAGAAATGAATCAGAAGTGAGGAGAGGAAACAGCATATTTAGGCCATATGTTCAGTTAGTTTGGCAAGAATAAAAGGGAGATTGGACACTAGCTACAAGGAAATACAAGGCTAAAAGGAAAATCGAGAGAATAAAATTATAGAGAAGAAGATTTTTTTCTATATATATTTTTAAATTTTACTTTTGTTCTGGGTTACATATGCAGATTGTGCAGGACTGTTACATAGGTATACACATGCCATGGTGGTTTGCTGCATCCATCCCCCCCGTCACCTATGTTAGGTATTTCTTCTAATGTTATCCCTACCCAATCTCCCCACCCCCTGCTATCCCTACCCTAGCCCCTCACCCCCGCAGGCCCCAGTGTGTGATGTTCCCCTCCCTGTGTCCATGTGTTCTCACTGTTCAACACCCACTTATGAGTGAGAACATGTGGTGTTTGGTTTTCTGTTCTTGTGTCAGTTTGCTGAGAATGATGGTTTCCAGCTTCATCCATGTCCCTGCAAAGAACAACAGCTCATTCTTTTTTATGGGTGCATAGTATTCCAGCAGATTTTTTTTTTTTAAAATCACAAATAATAGTCACTTTAATTACTATGTGGACATTGTTCTAAATGCTTTATGCACATAATTCTTTTAATCCTCAGAATAACCCTAATAAGTAATATTAGTGTTATCACCTCCCTCTTAGCAAACCAGAATACCAAATTGGTGGTAGGTTTAATAACTTGTCCAAAGTCAGCTACTGAGTTAATGGCAGAATAGGGCTTTGAACCAAGGCAGGTTGGCTGAGAGCCACACATGCTTAGGCACTATAATATTTTCTTTTTTTTTGCCTGTTAGATTTTTTTTCCTTTTTTAAAAAAATCAACTTTTATTTTAGATACAGGGGGTGCATGTGCAGGTTTGTTGCATGGGTAAATTGCATCCAGGTAGTGAGCATAGCACCCAATAGGTAGTTTTCAACCCATGCCTCTTCCCTTCTTCCACTTCCAATAGTCCAAAGTGTCTGTTGTTCCCATGTTTACATCTATATGTGCTCAGTATTTATCTCATTCTTACAAGTGAGAACATGTGGTACTTGGTTTTCTGTTCCTGCATTAATTCACTTAGGATTATGGCCTCCAGCTGCATCCATGTTGCTGAAAAGGACATGACTTTATTCTTTTTATCCTGTGGTGCAAATGTACCAATTTTTTTTTTTTTAATCCAGTCCAACACTGATGGGCATCTAGGTTGATTCCATGTCTTTGCTGTTGTGAGTAGCGTAGCAATGAGTGTATGACTGTGCGTGTCTTTTTTGTATAGTGGTCTATTTTCCTTTGGGTATACAGCAAGTATTGGGATTTCTGGGTGAAATGGTAGTTCTGTTTTAAGTTCTTTAAGAAATCTCCAAACTGCTTTCCGCAGTGGCTTAACTAACTTACATTCCCATTAACAGTGTATAAGTGGTCCCTTTTCTCTGCAACCTCACCAGCATCTGTTTTTCGACTTTTTAATAATAGTCATTCTGATGGTATGAGATGGTATTTCATTGTGGTTTGATTTGCACTTTTTTGATGATTAGTGATGATGAACATTTTTTCATATGCTTATGGGCTGCTTGTATGTTTTTTGAGAAGTGTCTGTTCATGTCCTTTGCCCATTTTTTAATGGGGTTATTTATTTTTTGTTTGTTGATTTGTTTAAGTTCATAGACTTTGGATATTAGACCTTTGTCAGATGCATAGCTTGTGAATATTTTCTCCCATTTTGTAAGTTGTCTGTTTATAAATCAGAGATAACACAAATAGAAAAACATTCCATGCTCGTCGATTGGAAGAATAAATATGTTAACATGGGCATACTACCCAAAGCAGTTTACAGATTCAGTGTTATTCTATCAAACCACCAATGTCATTCTTCACAGAATTAGAAAAAACTATTCTAAAATTCATGCGGAACCAAAAAAGAACCCAAATAGCCAAAGAAATCCTCAGCAAAAAGAACAAGGCTGAAGTCATCACACTATCTGAATTTAAACTATAAGGCTATAGCAACCAAAATAGTGTGGTACTCGTACAAAAACAGACAACAGACCAATGGAACAGAATAGAAAACTTAGAAATAAAGTGACACACTTAAGATCTGATCTTCAACAAGGTAAAAAAAAAACAAATAATGGGCAGAGGACTCCCTGTTCAATAAATAGTGCCTGGATAACTGGCTAGCCATATGCAGAAGCATGAAACTGGACCCTTACCTTTCACCATATACAAAAATTATCTCAAGATGGATTAAAGATTTAAATACAAGATGTCGAACTAGAAAAAATCCTAGAAGAAAACCTAGGAAGTAGTTTTCTCAACATCAGCCTTGGTGAAGAACTTTTGACTAAATACCCAAAAGCAACTGAAGCAAAACCAAGAATTGACAGGTAGGACCTAATTAAGGAGCTTCAGTCACTATAATCTTGATTGTGAATGGTACGTGCAGGCCCAGGGCTCCTCATTTCAGATGGGTAGAGTAATTATAAAAATTACTTTGGGTTCTAGTATAGCTCTTAGCAATATAGTGTATACACAATAAATGTTTGTTGAATAAATGAATTATAGTTGAAATTATAACCTAGCATCAGGAAATTACTTATAACTTGGTGTTAAGCATGTTTCTTTCTCTGCTTTCAAATTCTAATCAGCTTAAGTTCTGATTTTTCTATAAATTTCTTTCTGACAGTCCTGGCTTATTTTCTTACCATTATACACTTCCCCTAGTCTTTGTTATTTGGACTATGTATTTTATTCCTTAATTACATTATTACATTGCATTCTAATTTGATTTTTATCTAATTCTTTACAAATAGTTTGTGCATGTTTAAAGAAACCAAAGTACCCTCTCTTGTTTTGTATCCTGTGTTTGGCATTAAGCCCAGGTTTTCATTCTTTTGATTTTTGTTAGTTTTTGAAACAGAGTCTCACTCTGTTGCCCAGGCTGGAAGGCAGTGGCGTGATCTCAGCTCACTGCAATGCCCACCTCCCAGATTCAAGCAATTCTCCTGTCTCAGGCTCCCAAGTAGCTGGATTTACAGGTGCCTACCACCACGCCTGGCTAATGTTTTTGTATTTTTAGTAGAGACAGGGTTTTGTCATGTTGGTCAAGCTGGTCCTGAACTCCTTACCTCAGGTGACCCACCTGCCTTGGCCTCCCAAAGTGCTGGGATTACAGGCATGAGCCACCGTGCCCAGCCTTCATTCTTTATTTTTAATCAAAATTCACCTAGCTTATTACCACCGGTAGAACTAGTTGAATGTTTTAACTTTATTTTTCCAAACAGGAACTTCCTTATTTTCTTAGTTTGTATGGCATAGGAACTTGTGTTGATTACCTGAATAAGAATTTCTTTCTTTCTTTCTTTCTTTGCTTTTCTTTTCTTTCTTTTTTCCTTTTCTTTTCTTTCCTACGAGACATACAGAGTGTCTGTCACCCAGGCTGGATTGCAGTGACACAGTGACGGCTCACTGCAGCCTCCACCACCCAGGCTCAAGCAATTCTCCCACTTCAGCCTCTTGGGTAATGCAGACCACCATGCCTAGCTAATTTTTTTTTTATTATTTGTAGAGATGGGGGTCTCGCTATGCTGCTCAGGCTAGTTTTGAACTCCGGGGCTCAAGCAGTCCTCCCACCTTGGCCTCCCAAAGTGCTGTGATTACAGGCACGAGCTGCTGTGCCTGGCTCTGAATCATAATTTCTTAATTTAATGTTTATAGGAAATTATATTATCAATTTATGCAGTCATCATGGAATACCTAAGATTCACTAAAAAATAGCACCATTGCTTCATTTAAGTCTCATAATGGCTGAATATAGAAATGTTTACTCCAAACTGATTTCTTGGGTTTTTTTTCTCTCTTTAAATAATAAATACTCATTTTCTTTACACTGGTGTGAATATGCTTCATTCAATTTCCATGCTTTTTTCTCCTTCCACATTTACATTTTCCCTGGATGTTTCTTATGTTGCCTTCGCCATTGGTCTGGTTATATTTTTCCTTCAGTTAAATTGTTCCTAGTTGTTTTTTCCTTTCTGTCTGTGCTTCTACCTTTCTGGAGTGGTATTTCTCATCATTTCTATGTATTATGTTGCTTTCTCTTCTTCTGAAAGCTGTCCGTTCTTAAGAGATGCATTGAATTTCTAATTACAGGCTCTGAGATTGTACTGCCTAAGTAGACTGGGTGCCTAATTTACATATTGCTCTTTGGTAATTAATAGGGACTTCAGAAATATGTGGGTTTTAGAAGTATAAGGGGAGAACTGTATTTTTCTTGGCGTTTTAGTTAGGCTCATATTTCTTAGAAAATAAGGAGTGAAGCCTTAAAATTGCTGAAGTTTTCTAATATCTATATATTTCTGAAAATTGGGAATAGTCAGATAATCAGTGAATAACTTTTAAAGATTATATCTTCCATTTTGGAAGTTATTATATATAGTTAAGTAAATTAGAAATCAGTTTTTATGCCATGTGGAATTATTATAGAAAAATGCACATTAAAGAAGTCCAAATATATTTGTAACATAGTTAAATACCAATTAAAAATATTTACCCCATTGGTTGTTATAATCATTAGGAGTTTCGTTACTCAGTGAACCAAGAAATAGATCTATAATCTGGCATCAGAGAGCTGCACTTCTTCTGTTTGAGAGGTTAAAGTATGGCCTCAAAAATGCAAATGTATCTTAGGAGTACATAGGAGATAGAAAACCACCTGTATTTTTTTCTGGTTGAGAATTTTTCCAAAGCATAGACTTTGTGAAAGCTATTCTCATAACTTTTTTTTTTTTAGAACGGAAAAGAAGTTTAAGTTTCCTATTTCTCTAAACCTCTTTTCTCTCACACCTGAATGAATCTAGGATGATTGGATGGAGTTTAGAACTTAGATTCTTCTCATGTTTTGAGTCATTGGCTACATTTCTCAGCCTTCTAGTTTGTAAAATTAGGATATAATTATTCAATGTTTGTTTTATAACCTGACCTCTTGCTAAGTGTAAGGCCCAATTGTAGGAACTATAGGGCTTAACATAAATAAGACATAGAATATCCTTTCAAGAAATTTTTATCTAGAAGGATATTCATTTACTATTTACTGAGCTGCAAAAACCATCTCTCTGAACTGACTTAGGATAAAAGCAAAGGTTGGCCTTTCTCCAGTGGCATTTAGCTATTATTCCTTTTGAAGGGATTTATAAGGTAAACTCCAGGATCACCATGTACAGAACTGCTGATTGCCAGTTCTCTTGACCCCTTGGGAAACTTTGGAGCTCGACATTCAGCTGCCTGTGCAAGTGGGTGTTCGGCTTAGGGCATTCCCACACTGAGACCAAACACAGGAATTCCCACTGATCATAGTAATTTCTAAACAGTAGTAATTAAACTAGTTAAACTAAATTTTCTAGTTAATAAAATATTCTGAGTATGTTTCATTTGCTGTTTCATAACACTTTGTTTGGAGATGTTTTTTTCTCCACCCCAAATGGGTTAAGAACAATAATATAAACAAAAAAGTTTTTTTTTTAATGAAATGAAGTATCTGTTTATTTTCAGTATACACTTTAAGCTTCTAATATTGTTCACTTAATTCTAGTATGTGAAAGGAAAATATTAAACTCACCCTTCCAAGAAAACAGTATGGAGTGGACACTGAAATATTGAATGAGTGAGTGCCCACTGCATCCTGTGTTCTTGGAACACTTGGAAACACTTCTTCCCGTTTGTTCAACTTTCTCCAGCTATGTGGAAAATGGCTTTTTTCTTCAACTAAGAGTGGTACTTCCCAGTGCCACTAAGGTCAAAAAGTGTTAGAAATGTGTGTTCATTGCAATCTCTAAGGTGGGTTTTATCCATCTTTTAAAGACTACGTACTTCAAATGGATTTCAGACCTAGATCAGCAGTCAGGTTAAAGAATTGCAAAGTGAGATTAAACTAGTTTTAAATATATCATGCCTGATGATAAAATCTTACAGTTCTGTTTTGCTATGTAAAATGGAAAAGGCAGAGAAATTGATTGGCAATCCACTTAATGTTTGGGAACTCACTTAGAACCTTCAAGATAGGCACCTGAACCCAAGGGGCATCTACTCTTACTCATGGAGTCCTTGACATAAAAGAAATTGCAATTTGTTTTGGGGAAACAGTTTTAACAAGCTTGAACATCCAAATTTGCATGCAAGTATTTTTCTCTGGAAGAAATCTGAGTAAGCTCCTTTAGCTTTGGATTCATCAAGTAAAAAACAAAATGAGATGGGTTAGGATCTTCCCAAAGGAACCAGCTACCCTACTTACATAGGTTCTACTTTAGCTGTGCACTGAGATGGTCCTACAGTCCTTCCAAAGGTAGAACAGAAGTATAGTAGGAAAGAAAACCATACAGTCATCATATTTGTGCCAATCGTGTGGATTCCTAGACAGTAGTTCAGGCTACCAGTTTGGTTGGGCCATGTTTCAGTAGCCCATTATTCCTTTCACTCAACAGAATGGCCCCAGCTATTCCCCTGAAATTGGAAATTAGAGTTTCACAGTATCTCTAAGCAGGAAAGATTCCCTTACATGGTTCCAGATCTTTTATATCCAGTATTAGACTTGGTGAGCTACTTTACAAATTACATTTCCTAAACTAGTTGGGTCATGCTGCTGAGAGCTGTTTTCCAGAGCTAGTGGGTATGGAGTTTTATTCCAGGCTTCAGGGCAGGAAGTGGATAATAAAAATACATTTATAGATGGCGCTAAGTGAGGTAGCCTAGACAACCGTAAATAGGAATAATCAGACTATCAGGTTGTACTGAAGGAGACAGAATATTCCTCTAATTGAATGGTAGCTCTCATAATTTACAATTGTCGTCAATGAAGGATTGTACTTTTTTCCTCCAAAAAAGGTTAAAGGCAGATACCCTATTTTATTTTTGTTTCTTGTTGATTCAAATTCATTTTCCACACTGCATTCTTAATATAGATTTCTAAAGTACGTGATAATATATTTAAAAGAACTATTCACAACTTATCTATTATGTTTTTATACTTACTTCAAGGGTGACATGTGAAGTTTGTGGTGGCCCTACAGTAAGCATCTGGCAGTAGAGCAGCAATGAGGCATGACAAGGACCTGGCCCGGAGTGTCAGCCGTGGGAATGTGCAGAAAGGGGGAATGGGAGAGAATTTAAAGGGAGAACTGGCGTTCTTAGCTCTCCATTCGCTTCTGGTTGGCAAAAGAGATGAAAGAAGCAAAATGTTCACAGTTCTAAGCAAGTGTGACTGTGACCAAGCAGAAGTAGTTTAATTCTGTTTTAGATAAGGAACAAGCTCAAGTAGACATGTGGCCTGTTTGGGCTTTGAGAAAGACCGGGGATCATCAGTTACCAATGTAGAGTGATGGATGAGGAAATAATAAGGGTGCTTGGAGAAGAGTGTACAGAAAAAGATTTAGAGAATACTGGCATTTTGGAAGATGAGAAAAAAAAGATTGGCAAAAGAGACAGAGAAGAGAAAAACTGGGAAAATACAGCATCCACAGGAAGACTGACGCTCAAAGAAGGATTGCAATGGGATAAAAGTATTACAAAGAAAAGAAGTGAAGATTTATGTTAATGTACAAAGCCAGAATGGAAGGGGAGGGGCCAGAACCTAGAAGAAAACTTACCCATCTAGGAGTGGATAGCATCTGCAGTGCCATGTGTTAGGAGGACATCCAGTTTCACAGCAAACATGATGTCCTGGAGAAAAAAGACCAGAACAACCCGGCATCTAGGTTGTGTGCAGACATAGCAATCAGTATGTCAAAAGGGACCATGCAGGGTGAGGGGTATCCCTGAAAATATCACTGTATAGCTGGGATGGGGATTCCAGAAGAGCAGGTGATATTTACAGAGCCGTGAATGAAAACAGGGATACCTGGTTGGAAAGCAATCTTGCAGTCTCTAGGAGAGATGCTGATAAGTGCAAAGCAGTTCTAAAGAGCTTGAGATAAGGCACCAAATAGTACTTGCAGGGGAGAAGGGGGAGACAGATTAGGCTGCATAATTGATAAATAAATGGGTAAAGAGAGAGGGAGAATGGAAGATTGGGAAGCAACAGAGTAATACTAAACTTTATTTCTCCAAGCAGCTGAAGGTCTGTACAAATAAAAAAGCCTCAGGGAACCCCCTCCCCAAGAAGGGGAAAGACTAAAGTAATTGAGAAAAGCAAGATCCTGGACTCTTATGGTAAATAAAAGTTTAGGTTGGTTAAAAAAAAAAGTTTGGAATGGTAGCATTGGGAGGTATGATAAGGCAGCATTGGGAGATAAATAACACGGTGTCTTGACAACCACAAAGGCCCTGATGGAGTTCAGGGATGATCACATGGAAGGCTACCTGGTGTGTGAGATTGTGAGAATTTCTCTAACAGTAGTGTGCAGGGTAAATTTTAAAAAGCAGATGGAGCCCTAATCCCTAGCTGGCAACTTTGTAGCCAAGATAAAGGAATGAGAAATTTTCTGGAAGCCACACACACTGAACATGTGTGACCTTGACCTTGGGCAAATCGTAAACCCCTGTAAGCACCAACCCTCTGATAAATGTGGAAATAAGACAAGGTGTTAAAGCTCCTTATATAATTGCTAGTGCAAAATAAAAGGTAATTTTTATACTTCCTAACCAAATATAGTCTGTAGTCTCTTCAGAGGAGGAAATGCTATAATAATAGACACCTGTAAAAATACATGTGTTCAATGAATAAATATGTGAATACATGAATTAGCATAACACTTATTTAACAACAGCATTGTATTTGGTGCCAAGATCATAGAACCAGATATTTCCTGCTGTATGTACAAGTTCTCTGAGCTCGGACAAAAGGATTTTTCTTGAGAAATTAAGCCATATTTTATAATCTCTTTATTTTTGAGTGTATAGATAAAAGCACATTCTTAAAGCAGGAACTGCTGTTTTGACACGTTTAAGTAATAGGATTATAGAACTGGAAGGATCTTTGGTGACTGACTCTAGTGCTGTCTTTTTTAGATGCGGAAAACAGCTTGCAAAAATGTTAAGTAGTTTCCTCAGGATCAAGTACTATTGGAGCCAGCATTGGTGGTCAGTCCTGTATAGAAATGACTTCAGTTGTAGATCTGTGACTTGGCTTACTTACCTTCCTCTACCAAAGGTGCTCTATAATTCTTAGTAAATGAATATTGACATTCTTTGTAAATAGTGTTTGTGGAACTATTTCATGAAGAATATTATATTAATAAGCATTGTAATTCTAAAAGAAAATATTTTCCCTTTTTAGAAACTCCTAACAGCCAGCAAAAGATAGTAGTTTCTATGACTTTTCTTTCTGCTAAGGAAGTTAAATTCTGAAGATGTTTCTCTTGGAGTTAAACCATACGTTGACTTGCTCTTTAAAGAATCTAGTAACTGAATAGATCAAGTAAGAAACAAATTAGTATTTAGCCCATTCAGTTGTGTGCTGTGGTTTCTTTCCAGATCTGAAAATGTGAGAAATATTTCTTGAAATCAAACTAGTGGAAGTGGGAAAGAGTATGTATGACTGTTACATGAGGAATCCAAAATCATCATCGTCACACACACACACACACACAATTTCATTACACTTGGTAAATTCATTAGGGCAAGGCAAATGTATTCATGCAGACATTCAAATAAGCACAAACATCTGTACAGTTTTTGAATCTGCCATGTTAAACAGGCCTAGCACTCTGTTTATCTGCCCCAAAGAGCCTGAACCAAGACAGATGTAAGTAGGAGCAGCCTGATTTGACCCTATCTCTTGAAAATCCTGCCCTGCTTGAGAAGTGAGGCATATCTTCAGCTTTGCAAGCACACTAGTGTGTGTGTGTGTGTGTGTGTGTGTGTGTGTGTGTGTGTGTATGTGTGTATCTCTGTGTGTGAGAGACAGAAAAAGGTAAAAAAAAAAAAATGGTTAAAATTAACTTAAACTTGGTTTCTCCCTCCTGGTATTTCTTTGTCTATATTAATATGCTTTTTTAATGTTAATATTATCATTAGAAAGGTAAATTTAGAGAGAGAAAAGAATTTTGATATTTAAAGTTATTGGCCTATAACTGACCATTCTTTGCCTGGGTCATGTGCGTACACTGAGAGAAGTTGAAGTGTATTGTATGTGCTTCTTCAGGAATTTCCTTTTTATCCAAGACACTTTTGAGACAGAATTGACTGGAGAAAATGAAGGATTCTAATTTAATTTTATGAACAATTCTCTATGACCTATTACGCCCCAGTTTTTTAATATCTACACAATCTTCTTTCTCAGTTGTCTTAACCTCCAACCCTGATGGTCCTGATTCAGAGCTACTTCATTCATTTACCCAAACACAGTCTGAGGAGGGAAATGGGGATGTAAGGCAGTGGAAGCTCAACTCCCCTTGTTGTACATGGTTATCACTTTTTACCTTAGGGAAGAGGAGTAGTTTGGCCCTACTAGATAAAGAGCATGTTAAAAAGCCATCCCAAATTTACAGGTAAAATCCAAACATTCTGCACGTAAAAAACAAGCAATCATTTCCTTTGCCCACATCAAATTTTGTTTTGTTTATTTAAAAAATAAGCAAGGGATATGAACAGAAATTTTTCTTTTTTTATTCTTATTTTTATCAACTTTTAAGTTCTAGAGTACATGTGCAGAATGTGCGGGTTTGATACATAGGTAAATGTGTGCCACAGTGGTTTGCTAACACAGATCAACGCATCACCCAGGTATTAAGTCCAGCAAACAGACACTTTTCAAAAGAACATATACATGTCGCCAACAAGCATATGAAAAAAATGCTCAATGTCACTGATCATTAGAGAAATGCAAATCAAAACCACAATGAGATACCATCTCACACCAGTTGGAATGTGGGCAAAAGGGTTACAGTGTCTATTGGTGTAACCGTCTATTGTTAAAACATCAAAAAATAACAGATGCTGGCAAGATTGTGGAGAAAAGGGTACTCTTCATGTGAGTGTAAATTAATGCAATCATTGTAGAAAGCAGTGTGATGATTCCTCAAAGAGCTAAACACAGAACTGCCATTAAACCCAGAAATCCCATTACTGGATATGTACCCAAAGGAATAGAAATGGTTCTACCATAAAGACACATGCACACATATTCATTGTAACAGTATTTACAATAGTAAAGACATGGAGTCAAACTAAATGCCCATGAGTGGTAGAGTGGATAAAGAAAATGTGGTACATATATACTATGGAATTCTACACAGCCATAAAAAAGAATGAGATTATATCCTTTGCAGGAACATGAATGGAGCTGGAGGCCATCATTCTTAGCAAACTAACACAAGAACAGAAAACCAAATACTGCATCTTTTCACTTATAAGTGGGAGTTAAATGATGAGAACACATGGATGCAAAGAAGGGAATAACAGACACTGGGGCCTACTTGAGAATGGAGGTTGGGAGGAGGGAGAGGAACAGAAAAAATAACTATTGGGTACTAGGCTTAATACCTGGGTAACAAAATCTGTACAAGAAACCCCTGTGACACAAGTTTACCTATATAACAAAACTGCACACTACCCCTGAACTTAAAAGGTATTTTAAAAAAGGCCTCCTTTGGTCATGGAGATTTGTATACAAACACAGAGCATTTTCCATTGATCCTCAGATAAAGGGACCCTGCAGTTATTTACCCCTGACTTTACATACCAAAGAAAGTCTAATTATTTGATGTGTGCTAAACATCCTCAGTGTGGTGCTACTGTTCAGCCACATTAAATTCACAGACCAAGTCTGCACTTTATGTAGTACAGATGGGGTATTCTTAATTCAAAAATCTGAAATCCAAAATACTCCCAAATACATAACTTTTTGAGTGCTGGCATGATTCTCAAAGGAAATGCTCATTGAAGCATTTCAGATTTTGGATTTTAGATTAGGGATGCTCAACCAGTAAATTTATGCAAATATTTCAAACTTTAAAAAAAAAAAAAAAACCTGGAAGTCAAAACACTTCTGGTCACAAGCATTTCAGATAAGGAATACTCAAACCTATCAATCTGTTAAACTTTTTGGTGGCGCCTAAAGACAGCCACAGCTGTTACATATTTGTCACAGAAACCAGAATTTTCTTTAATTTCTTTAAACTATTGTTTAGATTGCAAAGATGTAAGCATAAGAATGTTCCCTGAAACGTTGTTTTGTCATTTTCAAACTCTAGAAAAAACATAAAACTCTGTTATTAGCATATAGTTAAATCAGTGATGGCAAACTGTCCGAGGGAAAACTGCATCCTTTGAAAAGAATAAGGTAGATATGCATGATATGGTATAGCATGATTTCTAAAATGAAAAAAACAAGGTATAAACCAGTCTATATAGTGCATACAGGCATCCACTTTGTAGATTAAAAAATATTCATATAGTAGATTGTTCTCATTCTGTTCCATAAGGTCATTGCAAATACTGAATTAGCAAATACTGACTCATTGCTCCTAGTGGAAATACAGGGTTAGGTCTTATGAGCCTTGGTCATAACATTTTCATCAACGGATCAATACATAACCTTGTTTTATGTGTGTTTCTGTTTAAATATACATTATTTAATATATATTGTTGATTCATTAACATTGAACTCACAGTCTGTAACTCATACCAGAATGTCATTTATCTTAAACACATTTTCTCCATAAGGCATATCACAGCCTCCCTTTGCCTAGGAACACTAGATCACCCTTCAGTCTGGTTCAGTGTTAGCTGGGAATATATGAGAGAGGAGACTCAAATTTTTGGCTGGTCTGCACATGTCTGCAAATGACCTCAAAGATGCTGTAGGTTACAAATCAATTTTGAGTAGACAAATTCTCAAATATGAAATCCACAAATAATGAGGATCAGCAATACATAGACAGCATGTGTGCATGTATATAAATGGAAAGTTTCTGGAAGGATTAAACTACTTGATGAAAGCTATCTTTGGCAAACAGGACTGTGAGGCAGGAATGAGACAAGATGCCCCTTTTATTGCAACCCTTTTTGCCATATATGACTCTTTTTTACTGTGTGTATACCATAGTCCTCCTTTTTTTTTTTTTTTTTTTTGGAGCGGAGTCTTGCTCTGATGCCCAGGCCGGAGTGCAGTGGCGTGATCTTGGCTCACTGCAACCTCCTCCTCCCAGGTTCAAATGATTCCCCTGTCTCAGCTTCCCAGTAGCTGGGACTACAGGCATGCACCACCACACCTGGCTACCATAGTCCTTCTTATTCACTGTCTCCTCCTTTTCTCCCACCATCACTATCATCACCATTCTCTCAGCAAGCCAGGGCATTTCCTGAAGAACTCTAGGGACAAGGTTTTATTTGACCCAAATTGATCATAATGAATAGTCACTGAATCAGGCTCTTGGAAAAGTTGGCCTATATAATTTTTCAAACTAAGAGTATTTTACACATGCTTAGTATCATGACACTTAGAACATGAGTTCTCAGGATAATTTGTTTCACACAAGATTACCCCATATCCCAGCATGCTGGGAAGGCCTGGACTTTGGGTACTTTTTGTCTGCCAAATACTCTTACTTAGGGCTCATGCACAGTGGCTCATGCCAGTAATCCCAGCACTGTGAGACTCTGAGGTAGGTGGACTGTACTGAAGCCTGGAGTTCAAGATCAGTCTGGGCTACATAGTGAGACCTTGTCTGTAAAAACAAAAACAAAAAATTTAAAACATAGCTAGGTATGGTGATACATTCTACCTACTTGGGAGACTAGGGCGGGAGGATCATTTGAGCTCAGGAGTTTGTGACTGGAGTAAACTATGATCATGTCACTGTATTCCAGCCTTTGTGACAGAGCAAGACTCTGTCTCAAGGAAGAAAAACACACATAAACAAACAAAAAAAACCCCACCAAATACTCTTACTTACATTCTTACTGTAGGTTGCCAGAATGGAAGTTTAATAAGTAGGAAATGAATGATATTAATAATACAACAATAAGTGTTAAATCAATATATGACATATGGTATGGAAATTCTCTTCAGGTTGAATTCCTGTTTTTGGTCTACCTGCGTCTCCCTCATAGAAAGAAGGAAGGGAAGAGGTAGTGAGTCTCTGGGTCTGGTCCTTGCTGGCTCTGTGCTGGGCCCACTCAGAGTTCTTGGGTCGCTCCTTCCCCAGGATGTCCAGACACAATAGCATTTGGTTATGGTTTGTCCTTACCATGCTTGGCCTCTTGAATGAGTTTGAAATCTTGCTATTTTTAACTTGTAACTTTAGAAGATTGGGAATGGTTTTAATTTTTGTGTGTTTCTTTCTTTGCATGTTTCATGGTGAGTCCTTTAATGAAAGAAAAGCCTGAAGAGAATGTAACTTCTTAGCTCCCTGAAAGGCATTTTTTCCTTAATTGATGTAGAAATTTCCACTTCCCCCCAGGTACTTCATGTGATGTACTGTGCCCCTAGTTAAAAGCAAGCTGAAGCTAAGCTGACAGTAGATCAATAAAACGTTGTATAAGGCATGCCCAATTATAGATGGAATACAGTCATATTAATGGTCTCCCATGGACTAGCACCCTATGTTCATTGTTAATCTGTAATAATTCAGATTTCTATATAATTGGGTTTCTGACAGTAGGATCCTGTCCATCATACTACATCTTCTCAAATATTGACTTTTAAATATGTTTATATGCATATACACATATATAATGAAATTGCAAAAAATACATCTCCATTTGATAAAAAAAGTCAACAGGCTTATAAAGAATAACTTTAGCAACAAATGAGTTTATTTTAAAAATAAATTTTGTAAATGTATGGACCTCTAAAAATAAAAATACTAAAATTTCTTATACGTTTATTTTCCTTACCAAATATGACAGTTATCCACAAGTGGAACAGATTGTAGTTATTGCTGATCTTATGTCTGAAAAACCACATGGATTTTGGGGAAAAGCATATGTTTATCTATTGGTCTACGTAGTTTACTGTTGTAGGGATAGACAGAAGCCTTCAGTAAAACTAAAGGGACCTTTTCTAATCAAACCCTGTAATATGATTGATAGATGTTCTGCCAATCCAGCCTTGCTTGAGTTTAAGGGTGCCTTCTAGCCTGGGATCAATTTCTCTGTGATTGGTTTAATATCATTTGCCCCAGGAGTGTACACTGCAGGGTGGTACTGCTGTCCAAGGCAAGTGCTCGTCCTAGGTACATCATCTCATTTACAAATCACCATCCAGTCATGTATATGAACACTGAGGTATAAATTATCATGATTTGTACACTTTAGTCACATTTGAAGGAGTTCTTCTTGCTTACTAATGCTATAAAACTCTCAAATGATTTAGAATCCTCAAATTCACGTAACTATCCTATCCATTTCCTGTAGGGAGAGCCATATGCAACACTAACCCATGATTGGGAGGTGCTTTGTAAACATGGGCACAGAACAGACTCGAATCAATTCTTATAAATCTGGGGTCCATTATAAATAAAGTTGTATTGAAACACCATTGTACACATTTATTTATTAACATCTGTGAGTATTCTCACAACAGCACAGTTGAGTAGTTACAACAGTGATCTATGGCCCAAAAAGCTGAAAATGTTTACTATCTGGCCTAGGCAAGAAAACTGTGCATTGTATTATATGTCCTTGCCATGTAGGCAGGTGACTTACATAGAAACGGGGTGAAATATTGACATGATGAGTCAATCGTCAGTAGGTTTGAATTGAAAGAATGCCATTAGTTGGAGTCAGAGTCATGGTAAGAAAGGGAGAGTGCAAAGTGAAGTTGTGAGCAAGAAGAAACCATGTATTAAGATGAAGAACCTGGTCAGGAGATGGAGGGATGTGCAGTAGACCCAGAAAACAAACAGAGATGCCATAAGATGAGAGAAAGAAAGAGAGAGAGAGAGAGGCAGAGACAGAGATAGAGAGACTGATCATCTGGCATATGGCCCTGAGGCAGAGATTAGCTTGTTCCTCAGGGTCCCGGGGTTTCTGACATCTGTTCAGTTCACAGACAGGTACATAATGCCCCTGACCTTCCAGGACCCCCATCTATGGACAGCAAGGAGCTCTTTTTGCAATGAAAAGATGGGGACTAAACCAGACCATTATGTATTGGGCCATAATGAGGTAGATTTATTTCTCTTATTGCTAAGTTCCTATGGGAATGACTCCCTCATTAGATCTCAGTATTGACGATAAGCATGAATATGCTAATTTGGGTAGAGAAGTCACTTGATATAGTAGAATGCAATGTTGACTGGTGTTAAGATATCTCACACGTCATGAAATTAAATAAGATTTCCCCTTTATTTCATTTGTTCAGCCACTCAGTACATACTGAAAACCTATCAAGTATAAAGAAGTACAAGACAGCTTGATAAATTAGAGCATGTATGTAACAAAACCCACTCCCAGGGAACATAGACAATCTTGTATGAAAGTTGAGACAGATACACTGATGACTACCACACAGAGAAACCTATGGTAATTAAATTTAATATTATTTATAGCAGACACATTATGTACTAAAGCATAAGGCCATGCATCATGGCTGTTGAGATGGTTGGGGCTGAGCCTTTGACGTTGGAAGAATAGTAGCGCTCTGCACAAGAACTGAGGATTGCTTCTTGCCGTTAAAACCAGGGAAGCCATCATGGGACATTGTGCAGTGGACGCAAGAGATATACCTAGACTGCCCATTGCAACATTATTGGTAATAGAAGAAAATGAAAATATCCATAAGGATAATAATGAAGAACTGGCAGTGTCATTATGTAGTAAAATACCATACAGTCATTGAAAGGAATGAATTAGAGCTACATGAATCTATGTTGATATATCTCAAGCCTAATGTTGAGCCAAAAATAAAGGCGCAAAAACATTTTTATAGTGTGAGACAAATTATACAACATGGAAACCAATACTTTTATATTACTTAGACCAGCATACATGTATTGTATAAATATTTATTTAATGTTTAGACTTGACAGATACAAGGATAGCATTTAAATCTGGAGGGCGAAAAAGAAAAATGGTATTGAGGAGGCATATGCAGGAGTTTCTACTGTATGTGAATATTTTAATTTTTCTAAGACCTGAGCTTGTGGAAATATAGCAAAATGGGAGATTAACACCTGGACATTTTTTTATTCTTAGAAGTCTTTTGTTTGAAATATCTCAGAAGAGAAAAAGAAACGCCTAAGTGTGTTTATGTGGAGACACATCCCAAAGAAGAGAGATGTGGTTGTTTATACTCAGGGTGGTTACGTTCAGTTAATCTACCCAACTGGATGATAAGGGTCAGGACCCAGCTTTAGTTCAGAGATCCCCAGTTTTACTGTGTGCTTAACCATATTACTCAGCTAAGTGAAATTAGGTTTTGATAGAGTCAAGGTACCACTTTATGCAACCAAACGAATGCATGAAGCCTGGAGATGGCTGTGTTTGAGCCCAGGCTTTCTCCTGCTCACAGGTATGTAGCTGTGCATCTATGGACAGCAGCAGAGGGATTCTAAGAACACTGATGGCAAATATGTCAGCAGTCCCTGGCCAATACTGTTGATGCAAAGCCAAGGTTCTAAACATTTTTGGATCACAGTCTCTTTCAGAATCTCTGTGTATTCTAAAAACCTGTGAACCATGTTCTTAAACAAACATGCACATGTATGTACACATATACACATGACTACATACATTTTTAGAAGTTCATAAACCAAGGGGTTTAAGAACCTTAGTTAAGAAGTTCATGTATAGACACATTATCTTAGATAAATTTGGTCACATCTTCCAGTGAAGACAACTAGTGGTGCAGTTTCTGTGAAAACACACAGAACTCTGGAAATGGAGCTACAGAACCCAGTAAAGAGTTTGTACAACTCAGTGAGAATTCCTAAATTCATTGATTTACATACTCTGATAACCACCATCAATCTTGGCGCGCAAATGACCAGAATATACAGAATCTACCTTTGCTTTAATTGTTTTGTAATGGTTCTTGAATGCTTCTTTAAAGAATAAAACTGCTGGACATAGAAAATTCTTCAGCTTGTATAATCATTTAGGATGGTGTAATTCAGATGAAGCATTACATGTGAAAAGGAAACTCAGATGACAAGCAAATTCTTGGCATTCAACCCTGACCACCAATGCAGAATATGACTAAGGAGTAGCATTTTTAGTAAAAGGTCACAGACAACATGAACTTAACACATTTTTATTCACCAGGTGGCAAACAGAAATGAAATCCCAGAAGCTTGGTTCCTTGAATAAGTATTGCAGTGACTGACACATCCAAATATATTTAATACAAACAGTCTCTCATTGCAAGTAGTATGTTTTTCTCTGATTGTTACATATTTTTATTCATTATTTACACAGCTAATGGTAACGTTAAACTCCACCTTCGATTTTTCTGAAATTAGGTTTATATAGTTATTGGTTTGATGTCATAATTAAAATGTACTTATGTGAGCTATACACTAAGTTTCCTTTTCTTGTCTTGTTTTTTTATAATTTAATCTGTATTAGGTCATTCAGCTAGTAATTGTTATTCTAATAATTTCCCCTATTTTCTTTTTTTTTGAATTGGCTGACTAGCTAAAGTATATAAAAACAGTGACTCATGGACATGCATTTTGAAGTAACCAATATAAATAGGCACATTCTGGTTATATCACATTTTAAACTGCTTAGTCAAATGAAATGCAAAAAGAAAAAAAGAAAACTATTTCAAATACCTTGAAATGTGCGCTTCAAGCTGACTTTCAGAATAGGTCCACATTTATATAGCTGTGTAAAAAAAGAGGAGAAAAAAACACAGAAATTCCAAAATATTTTCAAACTGGCTTAGACATCTTGACACTTTACTATTTTCCTCTGCCAGAGAGTAAATGTGTGGTTTGCCCTCTGGGGAAAACTCCATTTAAAAGTGAAAATATTTTAAATGCATACCTTTATACAAGAAAGAAAAGAAATAGTTCTCAGTAGTGGGGGAGATGGTAGGATACGTATGTATGGAAGGGCACACTGAAATGTATTAGTATAGTCTGTTGTTTACTTGTAATTATTTTCTTCCTTTTTGTCATTCCTCGCACATTTACATGGTAAGCGCTGGTGATAGAAAGATGAAAGAAACATTCCTTGCCTTCAAGTGGTTTCATTCCTAAGGAAGAACACTCAGGAAAAAAACAGTGTGCATGAACTTAGAGATGCTATGAGAATGAAATGTGCAGTAATTAATCCCATGGGCAGAGGAAAGGATGGTCAGAGGAGGTCATGTTTAAATTGGGTGGAATAAGGTTGCAAAGGGTCAGCCTATTTAAGAGGACAGGAGGGAAGGAGCAGGAACAGAGGCCAAATGCAGGAGATAATATTTTGTAAACTGTTTTGTGAATGATAAATTGTATCTTCTGTGCGGACATAAAGTATGAGGGGAGATTTCTGCCTTCTTCCAATCTTGTTCTCATATATTTGTTCATATATTTAATGTAGCATGATAATTACCTGATTATCTTTTAATCTGCTCTTTGAAGTCCTTAAGAGTAGGAACACTACTTTATCCATCTCTTTTTCCTAGTGCCTAACATAGGGCCAGGCAGCTGGTGGATACAAATTGAAGACCCCTTTGCTTGAATTGAATGAATGAAAGGATGGACAGATGGATGGACAGATAAGATACTCTGTAATTACAAAGAAATGTACTTGGGCTATGGCTCCTTTAGTGGAAAAAGCAACATAGCAGAAAAAATGCAATACATGGGGTGTGGTAGAATTGTAAAAATATTTTTACTAGAAATACTGTTGGACTTTATGACAAATTAGAATTTATTTCCTTTCATGCCTGGCCCTTCCAAGATTTCACATTCATGCATACACAAGTATACTTGTTAAATTGTTGGATGAAAATCTCTTTTGATTTAGAAGTCTATTCTTTGACTGAGATGACAATTTTTAAGTAGCAGTGAAAGTTTTCCAATGAAAACACTCTAATTTTGCAATGTGTACCTCAATTATGTGAAAATAAACAGCTTATTACACTGGAACAATGTTAATTCTGTTAAACTCCTTAAAATCATATTGCATATCAAAGAGTACACCTTTAAACTACTAGTGGAAGAAAAATAAAATAACTCAAGGAGAGCAGGCAGACAGCTGGAATTTTTGGGAAATGTCTGTGGCATTTGGGTTTATTTTTAAAGGAAAGAAAAATTTCCCCTTAAATTTTATAACACAATAACACTTTTAAAATTTATACTCAATAAGAATCTTCATAATGCTGATGTAAAACTCAGATTACATTTTATTCATGAATTACAGATTTCTTTTCTGATGACGGTGGATAGGGTAAGAAGCAGGCTTTTATAAGCGTCATTTATCTCTTTTAATTACCTCCTTCTGTCTCAATGCTCACACTTACACGCACTTTAAAAATTTTTTATCTTTCATGGGATCTATATGTAAATAACACCACATCATATGTAAATTAAGAAACATTCCAAATGTTCTCTGGGACATTGAAAGGAAATCAAACAAAACATTCTGTAATGTGTAGGCAACTTTAAAAGTGTTTGAGGCAGAAGCAAAAAAAAAAGTGAGAGAAGGAGACTTTCTAGCCTGTGTCTTTTTTAGTTAGATGTTTCAGAAGATGAAGAAGTTTTAATTATGTGCTTCCTTAGAGAGTGGGATATTAATTCCTCTGAATCATTCTCTCCAACTTTGAGTCCCACTCTCATTTTTCTCTCCCTCTTCTTTTCCCCCAGTGTTTCCCTTCCCTCCCTACCTTTTCTCCTCCCATCTCTTCCTCCCTCCCCTCTCCTTCTCCCACAAAAAGCCAGAACTACTTGGTGGTGGTTCCCTAGAATTGAGCAGGATTCAACTGGGGGTCATTCTGGCTTTGTACTGTTCCCTTTCTTATCTAACCTGAATATCCATGATTCTTAAGACTTCTGATCTATATCACAGTCTGTTTCTCTCCTCACCCTGGCCAGTGGGATTTCTCATGGGGCTTTAGAGAGGTAGAAGACACGCTTGTTAGTGTCAAGAGAGCTGTATTCTTGTATTCTGTTTTAACCCTGAAGAGAGATACCATGCTAGTGAAGAAAGTATATCCAATCCTAATCAAAGGACCAAGATCAATTCAGCCTCACAAGAGGCTCTAAGTATGATCTTAGACAACAAAACTTCAGGCCCCAGTTTCACCTATAAATGAGAATGGTTAGAAGAACTATATTACCAAAGTATACTGAGGATTATGTGAATTGATATATACTTAAAGCAATGCACCCAAATGCTGTTTACAGCATTCTGTGATGAATTCCCTGTTTCAGTTGGTACCATTTATTCACAATCACAGGTATTCAGAGATTTTAAGAATTATGGTAGCTCTTATGTTTATGTTTAGTAATGCCAGATATAGGCGATGGGGAGGATGGCAGCAAATCACACTGCTATGCAACAATCTTGCATGTTCTTCACATGCACCCCAAAACCTAAAATGCAATTAAAAAAAAGAATTATGGTAGCAATTTCTTACTGTAGTTTGTTTATTCCATAAGAGTGGCTTTAGTTTATTTTTAAAAGAGAGACCTCTGCCTTGGATTTCACTGTAATATATTTCAGCTGCCACATTTTCTGAATTTTCTATGTCTTGAAGCCTTTGTATTGGTGTTTCATAACCAACCTGCAGGTTGTCAGAATCAGTGGAGCATGCCATTTAGTGCTTGTCTTAGATACACTCAATGATTCTTTCTTTCCCAAGTGCTTCAAGTTTTGGCTTTAAAGATCCTCCTTTGTTTAAATAGATTTTCCATTGGTGTCTGCTTATGTAATTTTATCTTCATTTCCAATTGTGAAATTTTATTCATAGATATAAATTTTGTTTCAGTATTATTCAGAGAGAAGGTAATGGTTGATACCCAAAAGAGGAGGCTAAAAATGCCTTTTTAAATTCTTACTGTATTTTGATGATTTTTACCAATGGCATTAGTTTATATTTGTGGTCATTATACTGTTTATTAAAAATATTTATTTGAAATTACTTCAGGAATGTCAAACTGAATAACATTTTTGCAAATATAGCATCTTATTTTGTCAGTGCAAATGTGTGCTACATACTAATTTATGCTGCCAAATGTGGATACAGAAATAGTTAATTCTCTTGCTAAGGACACTCATTAAAGTAAAGTAACATTTTAATATTTTTCAAGGCAACTATTTTAAAATACTAGAGAAACTGTTCTACGGGAAAAATTGAGATAAGATATTATGTATTTTACTCTTTCATGGAAACATACATACTTGGATATCAAATAGTTTCATATCTAATTACATATCTTTGTACTCAATATTTGAAAAACTGTTTTCTCATCTGTAAAATATAAATAGCATCTTCTCATTGAGTTACTTTGAAAATCAATAAAAATAATACATACAGGATTTAATCTAGTGTCTACCATATGGTAAGCACCTAATGAATACTTGGTACTGTGATTGAGCACATGCTATAAATATAACCCAGAATAAGACAGTAGGAACATAACAATAGGAATGATCAACATTTTAGATAGGGTAAAACAGAAGGGAGATACACAGAAATGACATCATTTGTGTTTGAGACCATATGACATTAGAATTGGAATAGAAGGAAACTGGGATGAGGGGGAGGGAACTGGAAGAGTGTATGGGGGTGGGTTGGGAATGAAGAGGTGATACCAAGTTGTGTTTGGGGTATATTTAATTTAAAGTGATAGAAGGTAATTGTAGTAAAGACAGACTGTAGTCATCTCATGGATTAGACCAGAAAGTTAATGTTGTTCACTTAGTTTTCCAGGAGATATTTATTATTGGCTAATACTGTGTACTAGATACTGTGAATTGGTACAGTAACCAAAGTACAGTAAACCAAGGATGGAAATACATAAATTTGTGAGTCCATTTTCTGAGGGAAAGTTAGAAATGAGGAACAACGTGTTAGGCATGAAGTTTTGGTTAGTGATTACAAATAGGAGAAGAGAAAAGAAGGAAGTCCTCAAGGACACAAAACTAGAGGCTGAAGACATATCAAGAGAGTGCTGCACTTGGGGAGAAGGCTACTTTAAGACATGGTGATTTTTACAAGAATCACTTTTATAGAAATTGAATGCTTTCTAGAGTTTAGGATCATTGGTGTATGTTTCAGTAATAGAAAATGAAGATAAAGATAGATTATTCTTGGCTTTTATCTACCATATTTACACATGAAAATGATTACGCATATCTACTTATTCTGATATTATTTTCATTAAAATAAAGGTATTGAAGCAATTGTTCCATGAACAAAGAAAACTATATTTTTGACTAAATTGTAGTTAAGTATGTTTAAACATTTTAAAATGCTTAGTTCTGCAATTTTCTGCACAATTTCTAGTAAACCAGACATATTTCCAATAAACAATGCTTACCTTCTTTTTGTTTTTATGTTTAATAGCCAAAGTCTGTCTGTCTTTTTTGAGAAAAGACAAAAAAAAAAAAACAAGCATTGAGAGCCTCTTGTGTCTGGCTGTGATGCTTTTGGCCTAGACCTAATCACTGCCATTGACCATTGCATCTGGGATACATTAGACTCTGTCATTAGGTGCTTGAAGATTTTACTGTACAATATTATATAAGAAATTATTAATAACCCAAATCCTGTGAATTAAAGTCTATTTTAAAACCTAATAAAATAATGGTTCGGGAGGCCAAGGTAGGAGGATCACTTGAGGCCAGGAGTTTGAGACCAACCACAGCAGCATAGTGAGGTTCCATCTCTACCAAAATAAAAAATGTTAGCTGGGTGTGGTGGAATAGTCACAGCTACTCAAGAGGCTGAGGCAAGAGGATAGCTTGAGCCCAGGAGTTTGAGGTTATGGTGAGTTATAATTGCACCACTACACTCCAGCCTGGATGACAGAGCAAGACCTTGTCTCTAAACTAAAATAAATGGAAACAAAATATGATAGAAAATAAAATTAAAATGATGGTATGGGAGAAGACCACTTACATTTCACCAATTTGTTTTAGCCTCTATACAAATACTAGTAATTAAATCATATTTCTTAAATTGTAAGAAGTCTTAGAAATGTTGTTACAATTTTCCATATTTAAGAGAATCATTTATAATTTTTTCTCATCCTCTTTAAAAATTTATCCGGATTAATTCACCCAGTTGACAAATAGATACATTTTCAATGAAATAGATTTAAGTATTATAGTGTATTTTCTCAGACCACAAGAGGTTATTTATTTTACTTCTGAAGGTTTTGAAGTTTGCCTTATAGACTGTAAGTGCCTAAGGGAAGAAACAGGGTCTTGCTCACCTGCAGTGGTTCATAGAAGATGCTCAGAAGTTTACCCAAAGTTGTATAATGTGCCAAGCCTATAGAAATTTTTTCCTCAGCCTAAAGACTTTGTGGTTAGAAATCTATAGCTTATTTGCAAATGGTGACATGTTATAGTTGCAGCTTGCTTTTGTATTTGTCAAAGTTGTATAATTGTTACAGTTTTATAAGAAAATTTAATGCAGCCTATAAATCAACATTAGTTTATCTTTGTTATTCCCAAATCTACCTATTCTCACTTGCTATTCTTACTTTGTGACTTTTCCAACCTCACTTTTCTTGGGAAGGTCCACAGAATCTGATGCACGCAGGCCACATTAAGATGTAAATGATCACCAGACTTCTGAAATATTTGCATTTTAATCCACAATTTAGATTCAAGTGAGTCATCACTATGTTTTGTATTCTTGGCATCTGCAGGCCAGGAAATATGATGGGCAGCCCAAGAATTTCTCCTGAAACTCCTGAAATCCTTCCCTTTGGGTCTGAGAACACTGATGAAGATTCATTCTGAATTCCAAAATGTTTGTTTTGAAAGAATAAATGCCCAGGAAGACCCTTTGAAAATAAAGTGGGTTTGTTCTACAAATTAGATATTTATTTTTGTCAAGTTAGTTAATTACTTAATTTTTAATTATGTAAAAACAATTTAATTTTATTTTTTTATTTTTATTTATTTTTTTGAGATGTTGTCTTGCTCTGTTGCCCAGGCTGGAGTGCAGTGGTGTGGTCTCAGCTCACTGCAACCTCTGTCTCCTGGGTTCAAGTGGTTCTCCTGCCTCAGCCTCTCAAGTAGCTGGGATTACAGGCACCCACCACCTTGCCTGGCTAGTTTTTCTATTTTTAGTAGAGACAGAGTTTCACCATGTTGGCTAGACTGGTCTCAAACTCCTGACCTCAAGTGATCCATCCACCTTAGCCTCCCAAAGTGCTAAAATTACAGGTGTGAGCTACCATGCCTGGCCACAATTCAATTTAAAAAACAAGAGTAGATAGAACAGGTATAAGGGCAAAGTAAAGCCCATGGAGAAGTATCTTTCATTGCACACTTTCTACTGGGATGCTGCTTCCATTCCTTATTCTCATTTTTCAAGTTCCTAGATTCCATTAGATTAAAGTGTCTTCTGGCTGGTCGCAGTGGCTCACACCTGTAATCCTAGCACTTTGGGAGGCCGAGTTGGGTGGATCGTGAGGTCAGGAGATCGAGATCATCTTGCTAACACGGTGAAACCCCTTCTCCACTAAAAATACAAAAAATCAGCTGGGTGTGTTAGCACACGCCTGTAGTCCCAGCTACTTGGGAGGCTGAGGCCAGAGAATCACCTGAACCTGGGAGGCAGAGGTTGCAGTGAGCCAAGATCGTGCCACTGCACTCCAGCCTGGGCAACAGAGCGAGACTATGTCTCAAAAAATAAAAATGAATGAAGTGTCTTCTTCTCTGAAGTCCATTTGGGACTTTACTTATTTAGTTACTGACTCTGTGTTTCCTGAGTACCTTGAGAGAGTGTTTAGTAGAACACATGGTATTTTCTCCCTCAAACATGATGTCTTCCCTACTAGGCTTCTCTAGGCTCAGGCTTTGTCTTTTCTGTATTCCCAGTGCCAAGTGTCTGGCTGGCTGAATAATAATTACCACCAAGTTATTCATAACTACAGGCATTTGCTAGTTTGAATAGTGGGAGAGTTATTCATATTTGATTCTTAAGCAGTGATTAGTGATCCTTAGGTCAACAGTTGAGATGTGTGTACTGAACTTCTCTCCTTCCTCAGGAGCACTGACTGCTTCTTGTATTATTAGCCAAATATATTTCATGATAGACATTTCTTAGAATCATGAATTTTTTTACAGTGTTTCATGGCTTTAAAAATTAATGTCAGATTTCTAAATATATTGAGAATCCAGACTATCCCAAAGTGTGCTATGCATACAGCTTAGCAATTAGGCAGATATTGTAAGGATTCTTTAAACATCTCTATTAAGGTGAAAAATTAATTTACCTACATTTCAGATTGCTTTCTTGCAATGTTCCATCTCTCATTTATGCCTTATTCTGCACAATGTAGTTTAATAACAGTAAGCCACTTTTAAATTTTCACCCACATCCCTCCTCTTGTTTATCCAACTGTCATTGATATTTCCAAGGATGTCTATAGACATCTCTGCCTGAACATGTACAAAGCCAGCCTCCTGGTTGTCCTCATCCCTTCATTCCAAACTTGGAGCTGTATAATTATCCCCATCTAGGTATCTTGCCACACCTAACACCATTTTTCTAGCCACTCGGACAAAAACAAAAAATCCAACAAAAAGAGCAAACCATCTATTTTAGTCCATTAGTGCTGCCACAACAAAATACCATAGACTGGATAATTTATAAATAATATAAATTTATTTCTCAGATTTCTGGAAGCTGGGAAATCCAAGATCAAAGCACCAGCAAAGTTAGTGTTTGACGAGGGCTGCTCTTTGCTTCCAAGATGGTGCCTTGTTACTGTGTCCTCTGAGGGGAACTAATGCTGTGTCCTTAGATGGAAGAAGGAATGGAAGGGCGAAAAAGGGATTAGGGTGCTCCTTTCAACCTCTTTTTTAAGGTCACTGAACCTTTTCTTGAGGGCTTTGCCCTCACGACTTAATTACCTCCAAAAGGTCCTGCCACTTGATATTATCACTTTGGAGATGGATTGTCAATGTATTAATTTGGAGGGATACATTTAAACCATAACATCCCCCAGCCTCCTCAAAAAGCAACAATTTTGAATTATCTTGTTCATTTTTTTTTTTTGAAAATGCCATGTGCAGTTGATAATATATCCTTCATGACATCTCTATAGCCTTTCCACTTCTAACCACCTTCTCCACTCTCATCTTGGTAGTTACTGCAGTGGCTGTCTACATAGTTTTTTACTTCCATTCTTTTCCTTTGTGGGCTGTTCTCAACACTGAAACCAGAGCAAACATTTTAAAACCTAACTCCAGTCATATATTTCCTCTGTTGAGGACCTTTATGCAGTGTTACTGAAGTGTTACGAACATTATTAATAATAGCATAAGCTAATGTGTGTTGATCGTGTTAGCGGAATCTGTGCTAAAATAGTACAAGCCTATTTTCATTTTATCCCCACCACAGCCTCTTCTTATTACCATTTTACGCATGAGAAACTGAGCTATAGAAAGATTAAACAATTTCTCAAGATCACTCAGATTATGAGGTGGCAGAGCTATGCTTTGAGCTTAAGCAGTCAGATTCTAGAGCACGGGCATGAAGAAACTAAGCTCCACGTTCTCTCCTTTCTCTGTAACTGTTTAACCTCTTAACATGGTATGTTGTTATAATCAAGGTCTATCTGCTAATCCATTTTATCAATGAAAAGGCCAGAAGTAGCATGTGCTATATTTTGAAGGACAACTTTGTCATGAAGTTTCTTAGCATCCTGTTTTTGTAAGAAGTAGCTAGCAGTATGCTGAGTAACTAGCACGTATTTCTCTTGAGATTGATGGTCCCAGCAGTGTTTTAGTCTCCTAGAGCAACTCTTACTAAGTTTTAATGTTTATCTTGCACTTCATTCGTCAATAAAATCCTACTATTGATGTCCTATTTTGACTTTTTCATCATAATTTGTCTTTTTAAAATCATTGCTCATTAAGGCAATAATGAGTATAAGTAATAAATGCTGTTTTCAGAAAATTGCATTAATAAATTCTGTTCTTCATGATAACTAACAGGCACTAAAATGAATCTAATTGTAGATAAAGAATTTGTTCAATTGTGAAGTGGCACTGTGTTTTATCACACGAAAATGGCTGGAACCAAAGTTAGTATAGTCTAAATATTGGCATATAATAAAAAGTACTGTTTAAAATGTTTAGAGGACTTGTGTGTGGGTGACAGAATTTTAAAAATCACTCATTTTTTTCATGAAGTTTAAGCAAGTATAAATTTCATCCATGACCCAGTCTTAAAATATGTATTCTTATCCAATATTTCAGATATCCATGTCTAAATAATTGTCCAAAGGAAACTCATTATATATATTGATATTTAACCCTCTTGTCAAGAGGCACTAATGTGTTAATACTTATTTTCTTAGAAATGTAATATTCTATGTAATGTATTATTATTTATATGTAAGTTATAATCACATTTGTGAATTTACCAAATTGAGTACAATATAACATTGACGTTAGTTTCTATCTTAAAGTATTTCTAAAACTGTCTTCATAGTTTTTCTTTAGTTCTATCATGCAGGCTTATCAACTTACTTAGCAGCATGACTGTTTCACAATTATATAATTAAAATAATAAGTGAATGCCTTCCTTGAGGTACAAGAATTAATCTGGAAAAATGTAAGTTAACCCATCATCCATAATATTCTCAACTTACTGTAACATAATTGAGAATGCATAGATTATTTTTTCACATAGGAGTCATTTTTTTTTCATTTATTCAGCCTGATTTTTTTTTTATATTGATATAGGCTTAGAAACGTTTTTACTATTGCCTTGCATTTTCCATGACACACACCCAGTGTGTATCACTAGAATGTAGTGATTAGATGGGCTTTTGAGACATGAAGATTGGGGTTTAAAGGCTGGCCTGTGACTTCACTAGTTTTGTTGGCTTGTTATATGGTCAGTTTATTTAATCTCCTTATGCTTGTTCTTCATGGGTTCATATATGTAAAGCATTGAGCATACAGAGGTGCATGATGGGCCATTTTCCAGCATTTATAGCATTTTATCAGTGGGCTAGAATAAGCTTCTTGAAATGAAAAACTGAACTGTTTCCAAATTATTTATTTATGTTTAGCCATCACAGCACCCAATAGAGAGTGTCACATTCAAAATGAACTCATGTGATAGAGGTGGTGCAGAGCTCACGCTTTGCCACACGGCCCATCTTTTTTCATGCAGCGTTTGGTTTATATTTTCTTCCGTCTCCTAAACCTCTATTTGGCATAATCTTTCTTCTTATTTCTTCCCTCGTCTGATGCATAACTGCTTCCCTATTTAGAAAGCAATCTTTATTATTACTTCTTTTCGTCTCAGCACATTTATATCTTAAACTTTATTTTTTGGTGCAGCTGAGGAGAATAAATTCTATTGCCATGTAAGCACATTTACTTCAGTCACAATTTATCCTTAATATTTTTAATGATCAAAAGTACTAGCCATGAAAAATAGATATTTTATATCCTAGGAATAAAAGGAAAAATAAATAAAAATTCGTACTTTCCTTGTATAGTAAAATATCTGTGGTTTGTTTCTTTTTTTTTAATTCTCTCTAGCCACTCAGAAATGTGGTGGTGATATGATAGCATAAATAACTTTTGTCTGGAATGTTTTTATTTATTGAAAAGCAGATGTGGAGCAGCTACTAGATAGATATCATTACATCATGACCATGAGAGACAAAAAAGAAATTAAAAATTAAATAATATTCACAAATAGCAAAACTGAAGCAAGTTAGGGATCAAAAACTCAGGTTAATTCCTGGGAAAGAACTTTTTTTTTTTTTTTTTTTTTTTTTACAGTACCTAAAGTAATATTTTTCTTTTACCTTTAGAGAGGCTTGTGATATTGTTTAGCAACTACAATGTTGTGGCCAATATAAGAACTTAATCACTGTTCATCTTTTTAGGAGATTGCTTTGCTGTGTTACTGTTTTGTTTTGTTTAAGCTGCCCTAATTATTAGTAAGAGAAAAACAAAGGGTATTTTGAGAGCTACAAATATGCATCATACAAATAAAATGACAGAATAACAAATAAATTTGTTTATTTGATTAACAAATAAATTCATTACTTATGCTTACTGATACTACTTGCTCTGCATATCAGTGAGTTTTGTGTTGCTGTTTTAAAAACCTATGTTAAAGGTCTTTCAGAAAACTTACCCCTGGTACAATAGTAGTTGCCTGATAATTAAAATAATCATGTTTCTAAGGAGGCTTAAAGTTTTATTTTATTAAGATTTGTCAAGAATGTAAAGCATTATATACTGTAATTATAATCATATTTGGTATTTAGCACAAATTTGGCCCCTTGTAAAGTTAACTGAGACTAAACTAGACTTCCTAAGAGTGAATACACTGAAAATTAAGGTAACACCCTGGTTACCTTAATTGCTGCTTAACATTAGTTCTTAGGAAGTCACACTTCTCTAAAATTAAATGAAATTTTTAAAAAAGTAATGTTCAGATTTTCGTTATAAATATAAAGCTGTAAGTTGAGAATAAATCCAAAATTGGCATAATTTATGCTATTTCCAAAAGATCCCGAATACAAGTTCCCAAATAAGGAAATTGAAGTTTAGGAACGTGACCTAAGTATAGTGCTTTCCTATTAAAGTATGGAGCTTTTAAAATGCATTCTTCAATTCCAAAATAAGACTTTCTTTCAAAGGCACTTCTTTTTCAAATTTTATGGTGTGAAACACAAAATATATTCTTTTAAAAAAAAAAAAAGTACTTCTAGTGTTCTCAACCATTCTTTATATGTGTGTTAACAGTGTGTCCTATGCTTTAAATATTCAGATATATGATCTGTGCTCACCTTGGCTATCTATTTTCAGACCACCCAGTTTCAGATTTTGTTTGGAGATACTTCTCTGGACCATCACCCTACTCCTCAGAGTTTCTAATTCTAACTCCTGACCTTGTTTTCTTCCTCCCCCTTCAATGCATTACCATTTCCTAAATACTTTGCACATTTACCTGTAAAGGCTGCTGACTTTAAGAGGACTTTAAACACTATTCTAAAGTGCTGCTGGACATGAAATATAGGAGTGACCAGAAAGTGTTAGGAGGGTGTGGAGATAATGAATCCTATGTGATGGGGAAGTGCAAGAGAGGAGTGCAGAGTTGGGGTCTAAAGTTAATACAAAACAGGAAAAGTTCATACAGTTAAATTTATTCATGAAATCTCTTAAAACTTTGGGTCCTCCAGTTCCTTTGCAAATCACAAAAGGTATTCTAAAAATATAGTTTGTATTAATGAAATATAATTTTAGTAAATATTATTTGGAAATTTGGCCAGGTACAGTGGCTCATCCCTGTAATCCCAGCACATTGGGAGGCCAAGGCAGGCAGATCACTTGAGGTCAGGAGTTTGAAACTGGCCTGGCCAACATGGCAGAGCCCTGTCTCTACTAGAAAACACAAAAATTGACTGGGTGTGGTGGTGCGTGCCTGCAATCCCAGCTACTCAGGAGGCTGAGGCAGGAGAATCCCTTGAACCTGGGAGGCAGAGCTTGCAGTGAGCTGAGATCAAACCCTGCTGCACTCCAGCTTGGGCGACAGAGCAAAATTCTGTCTCAAGAAAAAAACCAAACCAAAACAAAACAACAACAACAACACAAAAGCTATATAAGAGTAGCAAGGAAAATAAACTGAGTTCACAAAATGACAGTTTGAGAAAATAATATCATCAAATGACTCGCTATAAGGCCATGACTCAAATGAATTTTATTGGAATAAGGTGCATTAAATAAATACAAAAGAAATAGGACATTATTTAAAACTGTTATTGTCATTTTTTACCATTAAATGTAGATGTCATTAATCTCATAAATCTCCTCTACTTAATTGCTGAAAACAAAGTAATTAGCTACATAGACATTTTATCAAATAGGTAGACAGACTGTAGTTTACAAGTACAAATATACTTTTGGGTAAAAGCATTGTTTTTGAGAATAAAATAAACCCTTCAAAAAAATGTAACTAGCTGGGCGTGGTGTCTCACGCCTGTAATCACAGCACTTTGAGAGGCCGATGTAGGTGGATCACTTGAAGTCCAGCGTTGGAGACCAGCCTGGCCATCATAGTGAAACCCCATCTCTATTAAAAATACCAAAATTAGCCAGGTGTGGCACATGCCTGTAGTCTCAGCTACTTGGGAGGCTGAGGCAAGAAAATCGCTTGAACCTGGGAGTTGGAGGCTGCTGTAGTGAGCCAAGATCGTGCCAGTGCACTCCAGGTGGACAACAGAGTGATACCCTGTCAAAAAAAAAAAAAAAAAAAAAGTCTTAGTGTTGCGACTGTGAGTTGAAGATAAAACCCATTTGTGTAGTATGGTGTTTTAAAAATGAGTACCAGAGTCTAAATCTATTGCCATCGTTTAAATCCACCCAAGAATTGTCAAGAATTTCTGAAAAGAGAATCGGTAGCATTCTGGTAAACTTCTAAGTAGTTCTGTGTGGATTATTCACGTTGTAGATTGGCCATTACATAAGAAACAATTGCCCAAATCAAGACTCACATGGGGGCATTAGAAGCACCGTCTCTGCCCAACGCAACAAAACTACTTCCTTTCTTTCCATGTAACTATTTTTCATGGATGGTCCCTGTTTTCAAATTTCTACTTGTTTACCCTCATTGGCATGGATCAAGAGTTGACATGTGAGGGTTATTATAGGGTGCCAGAAGTTATATAATGCACACTGTTGCTGTCTGTGAGGTAATAGCCCCAGGAGGCCCCACTACTGCTATATTACAGGGTGGCTGTTTCTTTTGGAATTGGCTCAGAATCTCTTAATGAACTACACAGGAATTTTTGTCATTATTTGGCTTCTGATCATGAATGAAATTACCCCAAACCTGTTACCCACCTTACTCACTACTCTTGACTTCTGATGACCTCATATTTGTTTCCATAATGAGAATAAAAGGAAACAGTTCTAAACCAGGAGTTCTGTAAATGGGTTCAGCTGTGGGTGGGGGTAAACTAGGAGTAATTTCATGGCTTCTCCATATAATTGCACTGTATCAGTAAGAGTAGAAGACTTCAATATTCAAAGATTTGATAAGGTTATTTTCACACATTAAAATTAAAAGATGAAGTTAAATATCATTTATTTTTCAGAAGTAACAATAAGAAAGAAAGAGAGGCATATATCATGATATTAAAAAGGATTTTAATGTTATAAATAAAATTCTAACTCTAAACTTGTATTCATTTTAACAGTGTATAAAAGGAAAATAACAACTGGAATAAATTTACATATTGATTTGTGGAGAAGTCACACCTTACCCCAAAATCATGACATTATCAGTCAATCAATACCACTATCATAAAACCGAATGATTTAAAAATGAAAGAGCACTTAATATTTTTCACCAAATTTAATAGGCTGGTAAGTAGTTTACCTTTTGAATCAACTTAGATTCATAAGTTTGAATCTCATTTGTGCCTTTAAAAAATTCTTTAATTTCTCTTTGAAAACTTAATATATTGAAATTATAAAAATTATATATATACCTAATAGCTAATTTGCAATTAAATTATTCAAAATACTTACAAAATATACAGGTATTGATCGACTTACGACCTATGCAACTTACGACCATTCGACTTTACGACCACAATCGCTAGCCACGACTGCTCCGCGTCTGGCAGCGCAAACATTGCCCAGCTGGGCTTACGACAGTATGGACCAGCTTCTGGCAGCACTACCATCTCTGCGTGCACCATTTCAACTGTACATGTAGCCTACTCAACTTACGACCAAATCGTGTCACGACCAGTCTGCCAGTCCTCATCGTGGTCGTAAGTCGAGCACTCGCTGTACTAGAGAGTGATCTGAATACAGATTTACTTGTTCAATGTTAGCATAAACTTTTGAGAAATGTGTTAATAATGTACTAAAGAAAAATCCTCATAATTATTTTATTATGACCATTTACACTTAAAAACTTTGAGAGTGCATTATAAAATTCACAATAAGGTGTAGTGTAAAGTTTAGTAAGATACTTATTAAGTATATTCATGATATAATGGTGAACTAACTCCTAGGTTTCCAACTAAATGTACAATTAGTAGATTATGGTTTCCATCTTTTATAATTACATGTTCCATTGTTTATAGATATACTACAATAAACATTCCTAAAATACTGGTCATGATAAATCAACAAACAAATCAATTGAACAAATTTTAAAATATGTGTGCTACTATAACATTAGCAAATATTCATTGGTAAATAAACACTTTTTTTTTTTTCAAAGATTTGAGAAACAGCTTCTGATAGGAAATATCTGGCGTCTGCTGTTACTCTCCTGCCACTCTGCCCCCACATCTGTTTTCAGTTGCCTTTACAACAAATCTTTAGGCTAGCTCAGATCAAAAATTGGATCTCATCAAGCAAGGGGAGTGGAATGGACTTGATCTATCAAATTAAGGCAGCAGCCAAAGATGACTTAAGCGTCACCTCTCTCTCTGCTCTATAGTTAGCCACTATTAAGCCTCCTATTGTACTTGCGTTGATCACTCAGACTCTTATCCCAACTTCACCCTGCTTTGCCCTATCCAGGGGAATTAAGGCCTTTGCCTTTTGTTCCTCTAGAAAACTGAAGTTTGTTTTGAAAGTTGACAGTTCAGGAATAAGAAAATTGAAAATCACCATTAAACTATAGAAGTAGTTATTGATAGCAAGATCTGCCAGTGAGTGTTAAAATAAGTAGATAAGAGATGAAGGAGAAAAAGGGTATTTCTATTGTCTCAAAGCACTTCCTCCAACATGCTTGTTAATTACAAAGAAAAAGATAGTCACTTTAGAGTGGAAAACCAAGCAGGCACCAGTTGGTGATTAGGTTAATGTCAACAGTAACAGGATACATGTATATAAAATGATTGAGGTTAATATCAGCAATAATAAAATATATCCATATTATGTTTGCTAATGTAATAGGACATATTGAAAACATGTATCCCTTATATAATGGTATTCATGTTAACAATGCATAATCTTAATCTAATGAGAAAATATCAGAGAAGCACAAGCTGAGAAATATTTTACAATATAACTGACCAGTAATATTCAAAAATTTCAAGGTCATGAAAGGCAAGGACTGTCACACATTGGAGAAGATTAAGGAGCTACGACAAGCAATTACAATGTGGGATCCTGGTTTGGATCCTGGAACAGAGTAAGGACATTATTGAAAAAACTGAAATTCAAAGAAAATTTGTAGTTAGCTAATACTATGATAATATTAGTTCCTTGGTTTTGATAAAGGTACTATGATTATATAAGAAGTTGATAGTGGGAAGGCTGGAGAAAGTATATGGAAACTCTCCTATACATGCTGTAGTATAGGGTGTACAATTTTTGCCTCTTTTTCTGTAATTCTAGAATAAGTTCAAAATTAAAAAGCTATTTCTTAGGAAAACTGACAGCCCAAATCAATATAATTCAACTGCATTGACTAAACATAATTACTGAGCATCAATTCTATGGTAAGCATTACAGAGGATACAATGATGAGAAAACAGAATTTCTGCCCTCAAACAGTTTACAGTTTCATGACAGCAATAAAATAAATTAAGCTAGCGATATGAGAGTTGGCACAAAGAGGACAGAAGTAACCTCCTGTTGGGACTGTGTGTGTGTGTGTGTGTGTGTGTGTGTGTGTGTGTGTGTTTTGAGTGGGGTGGTAGGTTTAGGAAAGTTTTTTGTGAGCATAATATGAAATAGAACTTGGTAAGTAGATAGGATTTTGTAGATGATGAAGAAGAAGCACTCTAGGAAAAGTGAGAACGTGCAGGTGTTTGGGAATAATAGACAGCCCAATTAGGTAAAGCATGGAGTGGCACTTTTGGGTTACTCCAGGCGATTCGCTAGTAGATGCCTTGGTCAGCTCAGGTTGCCGTAACAGAATTCCACAGACTAGATGGCTTAAACAATGGAAACCTCATAGTCCTGGAGGCTGGAAGTTTCAGATCTTTGTGCTGGCTGATGTGATTACTGGGAAGGCCCTCTTTTTGGTTTGTAGGTGGCTGACTTCTTGCCATGTTCTCACATGATGGAGAGAGAGCACACGAGCTTCCTGGTGTCTTTTCTTAGAAGGACATTAGTCCTGTTGGATTATGGCCAGGCCCTAAAGACCTTCTTTAACCTTAATTACCTTCATACAGGTCCTGTTTTCAAATATGCTCATTGGGGATAGGGGCTTCAATGTATAAATTATGGGGGGGGGGAAACAAGCATTTAGTCTGTAACATTCCACCTCATAATAAGAATTTATGTCCTTCTTTCATGCAAAATGTATTAATTCCATCTTAACACCCTCCAAAGTCTTAATGCATCAAGCATCAACTAAAGTCTAAACTCTAAAATCTCACCTAATTATTACTTAAGTCAGATGGATGAGACTCAATGTACGATTCATCCTGAGGCAAAATTCCTCTCCAGCTGTGAACCTGTGAAACCAGACAAGTTAATGGGCTTCCAAAATACAATGATGAGACAAGTATAGGATAGACAGTCCCATCACGAAAGAGAAAAATCAGGAGGAATGAAGGAGTGATGGATCCCAAGCAAGTCAAACCTAGCAAGGCATATTTCCATTTGATCTTAAGGTTGGGGAATAATTGTCTTTGGCTTGAATAATCCTCTTTGACTTTCCAGGCCTACTGGGGTGGCAGCATCACTGCCAGAGCTCTGCAGGGTGGCCCCACCTTGTGGGTCTCTGAGGCAACTCCACTCTCTGAAATCAAGAAGGAAAGAGCCTTACTCAACTGTCTTCCCCTTCCCGTGGGCCTGTGGTGGGGGTGGCAGTCCTGATCCTCTCCGAATTGCCTTCAGAGTCATTCTTCCCTTTCTCTGAAGATTAGTTCATGTTCATAGACGAAGAGCTCTGTGGTCTGGCCCTGGAGAATGCAAGAAGTTTGACAGCCTTCTGTTGTTTCATCCCACTGTCTGTCTCCCGTATAGTTAAAACTAGCAGGGTCTCTGCTGGTGTAATCTTATTCCTGGCTCTGCTGAGATGGCTGATTACATTCATGAATTCCCCTATGATCTCTATGGAACAGCTACTCAGCCATACCCTTAGTGCTTATAGTGTTCTGTTCAAAACAAGCTTTCTTTCCTTTTCTTGGAATGTGGATGAGAAATTTCCAAATCTCTGAGTTCTAGTTCCTTTTATACTTAACAGTTCCTTCTTCCATTCATCTCTTTCCTCTTGAATTTGGCTATAAACAGTGAGAACTAAAGCTACATACTTAATATTCTGCTTAGAAATCTCCTCTGCTTAGTGTACAGCTTTATTGCTCACAGTTTCTACTTTCCACAAAACACTAGAGCACAATTCAGGCAAGTTCTTTGCCACTTTATAACAAGGGTCACCTTTCCTCCAAGTTTAATCACCTCTTCCTCATTTCCCTCAGGTCCTCATCAAAATGACCTTTAATGTCCATATTTTTACCAACATTCGGTTCATAATCATGTATGTATTCACTAAGAAGATGAAAGCTTTCTCTCCAGCTCTCCTCTTTTCTTTGTGAGCTCTCACCAGTGTTGCCTTTAGTGTTTATGTTTCTAGCTACAGCTCCCTAATGGCAATCTTAGATTTTTCTAGCATGTACCTCCAACTCTTGCAGCCTCTACCCATCACTGAGTTCCAAAGCCCCTTTAGAACTTCTAGAGTTTTTCTTTGTTTAGGTACTTTTTATAGTTTTACCCCACTTCTTAGTCCCAAAATCTGTCATGATCAGCTCAGGCTGCCATAATAAAATGCCATAGTGGTATTAAACAACAGAATAAGTGACTTAAACAACATGGATTTCTTCTCTCACAGTTCTGGATGCTAAAAGTCCCAAAGTGAGGTGGCATCCAGTTCAGTTCTTGGCTTTCTTCCTGACTGCAGACAGCTACTTTCTTGCTGTGTGCTCCCATGGTGGAGACAGAAAGTGTGAGATCTCTTGTGTCTCTTAGAAGGACATGAGTCTTATAGGATCAGAGCCCCACTCTGATGTCCTTGTTTAACCTTACTTACCTCCATAGGTAAGGACATAAGAGATAATCAAGGACATCAGAGTGGGGTTCTGATCCTATAGGTCAGATCCTGTCTCTAAATAGTCATATTGGGGGTTGGATATTCAACATTCAACACACTAGAACACAATTCAGGCAACTTCTTTGCCACCTTATAACAAGGATCACCTTTCCTCCAAGCTTTAATAACCAGTACTTCATTTCCATCTGAGTCATCATCTGAATGACCTTTAACACCAGTATTTCTACCAACATTCAGTTCATGATTGTTTAGTATTCGCTTAGAAGATGAAAGCTTTCTCTCTGGCATTCCCCCTTTTCTTTCTGGGCTCTCAGATTTGAGAGATTTCGGGGGGATACAACATTAAGTTCATAAAAGTAGACAGCCTTTACTTTGGGATAACTTAGTGAGTCACTTGCTCAGAGAAAGGAATAGGGATACTGATGAGTTTCATAGGGAGTCTACAGTGAGGACTCGTAGGGCTCTGTGGAAGGCGTAGTTGTGTTTATTGTCAGAATAGCCAGAAGGATCTCTCATAGATATGCTACTAACATTTTTTAAAGTCTCCGTAATTGTGACTACTGAGGTTTTCATAAACTTTATTCCAAACCACATACCTTTGTGGTTTTTACTTGAGTCTTGTTTTCTAGAGAGACAAAATAATGACAGTGAACACATTTTTATTCATCACTTTAAACTTGTGCTGCCTCTTGGGCTTAAATTTTCTAATATTATTTATTTAAGAAAAGCACCAATTTTATATGGTATGTACTACTTTCACCTTTATACATGACAGAGTATTAGGATTTTCAAAATGTAACCATGACAACAGGTTTCCTTGCAAACTAGTTCATGATAGCAGAGTACATGGGCATGCAGATTCTTGGCAGGAAATATTTTTTGGTGGTGTATTTATACACATAGATATATGTAAATATACACATATAGATCACCAGAATTTTTTTTGATTTTTAATTTTTTTTGAGACAGAGTCTACTCTGTCACCGTGGCTGGAGTGCAGTGGCACGATCTTGGCTCGTTATAACCTCTGCCTCCCAGATTCAAGCCATTCTCATGCCTCAGCCCCACTAGTAGCTGGGACCACAGACACGTGCCACCACACCTGGCTAATTTTTGTATTTTTTGTAGAGATGGAGCTTCGCCATGTTAGGCAGGCTTGTCTCAAACTCCTACCTCAAGTGATCCACCTACCTCTACCTCCTAAAGTGCTGGGATTACAGGTGTGAGCCACTGCATCCGGCCTTCACCACAAAATTGTATATGTATATAAACATAGGGTAAGCATTTTTTAATAGAAGAAAGTTAAAAAGACACAGTAAGAGCCACTAAGATTATTTAGTAGACATGAGTAGATTAGCCTCCGGTTTTTAAAAAGTATAAAAGTTTTGGTGTCAGAAGTCCCAGTTTCTGATTTAGGTCTTTGGCACTTTCTGGCTATATGTGCTTTGGGAGTGACAACCTCCTGTGGCTTCAGTTTCCTCATCTAAGAAAAACAGAAGCTTTATCCCCTGTCATACCTGCCTTACAAAATTGTCAGAATCAGAAGACATCATGGCCATAAAAGGACTTTGTAAAGTATTACATTGATTTCACTCATTATTTCTTTACTATAATATTTGTTATTTTCTAATATTTATCACTTTCACTTCATAACTAAAGATGACAGAAAAAGTCTAGAAGTATCACAGTTAGAGTAAAAATATGATAGGAATGATAAAAAGCACTTGTGAAAAGATTAAATGGTCTGTAGTGATTATGTGTGAGAAAGAGAAAGCCAGTAGGTAATTTAATGATTGTCTTCAAGCACTTGAATACCACTCCAGCCAGTTAACACTGATGACCAGACTGGAAAAGGTCAGCATGAGTTATTTAGGCTAACTAAACCAAATAACTTTCCAATAGTGAGGTTGCTACAAAGTAGCATTGGCCACTGGGGAGGTTGTAGAATCCCATTTGTGAAAGCTGACCCATTGCCTGATGATCCCTAACGTCCAGCCTTGCCTGGAGTCAAGGATTCTAACTCCAGAGACTCAGGCTCCCACCCCTTCAGCTTTGTGCTCTGTGCCTCCATATGGATCTAGGGTGTTGGGCTATTAGGCAAGGGAACTTCTTATTTTCTTGGTCATAACTGTTTACTTAAAGAAGAAGAAGCATTGAAAGACACACCCTAAATATACAATGCGTCAAGTGTATTTTCTTCCTTGAAATTCACTTTACTTTTCCTTGAAAAATAAAATGTCCAATTTTTATTTTAAAATATTGGAAACAATGTTGTTTACTGAGTATAGTAAACAGTATAACACAATTCTTTTTAAGATTATGTTCATTTAAAGTGATTGAGATGTGAAAGAAGACAAGTAAAAGGAGGTAGACTAGGAAGAGGGGACAAAGGAAAGCAGTCTGGAGTGGGGGGATTCAGACAGGCAGAGGCAGTTACTCACAGGGAGGAGTGGAGGAGATGGAGAGGTAAGGCAAGGAAGGAGGATGTGGAGTTGGGAATATTTTAGGTTTAGTAAAGGGCACACCCACTCTTCATTTAGACTGTGGAAATTGGCATTGTTATCCTATATCCTCTGCTTTCAAAGAGTTAGCTGGTTCATCACTATGTTCACATCTTCAGCCATCTAATATCTTTACTTTGGTCCATTACTTGAGATTGTCACCAGAGTGGACACTAGAAGTTATTTTCTATACTGTGGTAGCAGTGACAAAGCAGTTTCATTCAGATTAAATTGAACCAAATGCTCTCAAACCAGAAGTTCTCCACTTCAACTGTATGGAGAGGATAACATGAATCGACTTCTTTATTTCTAGAATTTCAACCAATATTAGTATGTTACACTAAAAGCATTGCTGCATTATTTTTTTATAATAAAATATTGTCTTAGAAGCTACATTTCTAGCCTTAAAGACTTAAAGATTGAAACTGTACAGTGAATAGTAAGTGTCACTATGGATCATTTTTGGAAACAGGGAGAAGGAAAAATCTATCTGAATGTCTGTCTATCTGTCCATCATCCAATGTTTTGTTTCTTTTTTTTTTTTTCCAAGAAGTTACTTCTTATTTTCCCAAAGCCTTGATAATACTTAGAGTTAAATTTCTTAACTAGAGTAATTGCAGAATGCATTCAAGAGATGCTAAATGGATATCCTTAAGAAAGTTGACTATATATTGTATACAGTGTACCTTGCTCAGGCGATGGGTACAACAAAATCTTAGAAATCACCACTAAAGACCTTATCTGTCTAACCAAGAACCAACTATACCCCCAAAACTGTTGAAATAAAAATTTAAAGTTTAAAAACAAAAAAAAAAGGCGGCTCATGCCTGTAGTCTTAGCACTTTGGGAGGCCCAGGCAGGTGGATCACTTGAGCTCAGAATTTCGTGACCAGCCTGGCCAACATGATAAAACCCCATTTCTACTAAAAATACAAAAATTCGCCAGGTGCTATGGCATGTGCCTGTAGCCCTAGCTACTCAGGAGGCTAAGGTACAAGAATCACTTGAACCTGGGAGGCAGAGGTTGCAGTGAGTTGAGATTGTGCCACTGTACTCCAGCCTGGGTGACAGAGTGAGATTCTGTCTCTAAATAAATAAATAAAGTCAAAAATAAAAAGGAGGGAGTAGGTGTGGCAAATTATCTTTGATGATCTAACTAAGGCTTTGCCATCAACTAATTTTGATCTCCCACTTAGAGAATAGCTCTATTTTATTATTCTGTGAATAAATATGTGTGTGGGCATAACCACATGGATACTATAGATCTTTTACTTTAAGTAATGTAATTATTACATAAAGACTGTTTTGTAGAAAGTTCTTTGCTAAGTTGCACTTTAGATTTTTCATTATGTAAGGCACTGTAGTTCAGTCTTTAAAAAATTTAGTAGTTATTTTTTGCTTTGCTCAGGTCTTTCTAAGGCAGACAAAACCAACCAACCAAAAAACAAAAAACCTTTCTCTGGTTGGATTTCCCAAAAGACATTATGTATTGGTACCTGGGGACCACTCAATTTTCAAAATTGAGTATCCAACGCAGTCTTGGGGACACATAAGGCTTAGTCATTAACGTATTTGTTAGGTTAATTATACTTTCTATCAAAGGGACTTCCAAGAAATAAAAAAATTGTCATCTATTGCAAAGGAAAGTTTAGTTCCCAGGGAAAATTAGAGAAAGTTTAGATTGTGTTAATTTAACTTGGAATTGAAGTAATATTTAAATTCAGACATTGTGCTTCTGAATTCTATTGTTGAAAGCCAGTCTTTGCCTAGGGCTTGCTGATTTCGATTTTCAGTTCTGTCCCTCGTGTCTGCTGCTACTTTGTCTTGCAGTCTTGCATCTTATCAGATAAACAGTCTGAGATTAACCATCACTGGCTAAGATTGAGTGACTGGACAATAGCAATAACTGCCAGTGAGATAATAACTGAACTTTCTTGGCATGCTTCTCATACCAACTTTCTGAAGGTATGTGTGACAGTTTTCCAGAATGACCGCCAGTGAAACTTTGTCTCTGTGGAATTCCTGTCCCTTATTTCACTCTAAATTCTTTTAAACTAAGCCTTAGGGTTTTATGTTCCTGTAGCCTGAAACTATTAATATTTAGAATGATTTTCCAGTGATTTATGAGATGGGAGCAGTGGCTTAGCAAAATTGATCGATTTTGGAATGGAGGGAGCAAATCACTGGACATTTTAACCTAGTTTACTAGACAGTCTCTTTCTTTTGTTTTTAAGTATACCCATTCTGAATCTTTTATTGGTTTTGAAACTAGTTATTACTCCTATGTAACTGTCTAAGTAAATTCAGAGCATTGTATCTTTGAGGGGGTACTGTTATATGATCTAATTTCATTAACTCTTGCAAAGACCTTTGGACTCAAAAGCAGTGTTTTTGGATAATGAGAGGTATCTAACCTGCCTTGATCTACTGCACATCCAAGTCAGTGCTTCATGAGAAAGACTGGCTATTCTCTACTCTTATCTTGAACACAAAGACACCTCAGCATGTGAGCTAGGAATAGGAGAAGTGTGTGGAAATGCAATGTATCTGAAAGAATGGAAAATTTTGTCTTTCTCTCTCTTTTTATTGGATTGTTTACATATTGGGTTTTGTTGTGACAAAGTAGCAGAATAAAAGTTACATCATAAAGCATTTCACTCTATTATAAACTCAATTTTACTGAGTCAGAATAACTCAGGGCTGATACAGGAGGGAGAGGATGTTTCCATTGTATGGTAAGCCTGAGAAGAAGCAAGTCTGTATCTCTGTTCCTAGTTTTTCAAGTGAATTTCTGTAGTAAGCATCTCAAACATTCCTAATACTACGCAGCCATAAAAAATGATGAGTTCGTGTCCTTTGTAGGGACTTGGATGAATCTGGAAACCATCATTCTCAGCAAACTGACACAAGAACAGAAAACCAAATACCGCATGTTCTCACTCAAAGGCGGGTGTTGAACAATGAGAACACGTGGACTCGGGGAGAGGAGCATCATACACTGGGGGCAGTTGTTGGGGGCTAGGGGAAGGACAGCGGGGGATGGGGAGGGATAACATGGGGAGAAATGCCAGATGTAGTCAGAGGGGAAATAGAGGCAGCAAACCACCTGGTTATGTATGCACCTGTGCAACAATCCTGCATGACCTGCACATGTACCCCAGAACCTAAAGTAAAATATAAAAAAAAGAAATCTACAAAAAGGGAAAAAAAAAGAAAGAACATAAATATTTCTGTATGGAAATGTTAGAAAACAAGACTCTAGTAATTAGTATGAAATTTTACTATTCATTCCTTTAGATTGCCATTGTTGCATTAATTGACCAACATTACTTTTTGAAAATACTGTCACTTCTCTTTGTTTATATCTTATTTTTGCTTTTTTCCATACATTTGACATTTCCCTTAAAATCTAGGCATAATGTTTGTTACACAAATTTTATTCTGGTTCCTTATAAAATGCTGATTTAAAAAATATATCTTTATGTGGAGATTAAATCAATGTGTCAAGATTCTTTATTTTGTTTTCCTTCAAAAGCCTGCTGTAGGATGACATAGAACCAAATGTTAAGGGTGCTTGCTGGCCTAACTCCAAAGCAGTGTTTTGGATAACAGGGAGTCTTTAATTCTCAGGTATAATTGCTTTTTTTAGTTAGTACTTTTCTTTTCAGCTTTGTTTTGGGTTTGATTGTGGGTATGTGTATGTATGTCTGTTTCCATAACAAGTTTTGAATTTTTTTGATGACCTATCTTCTTGGGCCACCAAATCAAATTAATTAAGTAATTATAGTCTCAGTTTACCTTGTCTCCCTCTTAGTGGGTCAGCCAAAACCTGGTTTGCAGGATCAAATGCACAGCATGCCATACTACTCTGAAGCCTCTACTAGCCTGCTTCTCCATGTTGACATGTGTTCAGGCAAGCCAGGACTTACGTCAGATATATCAGTTACTGGAGTGAGAAACTCTGGACCTTTCAGATGCTGTCCTCCAGAAACATCAGCGCCAGCCTTTGGGTTTAAGATCACCTGGCAAGATTGATTAACTTTAGGGAATGGTACAGATAGGATAGTTCCTGGACAATTTGGGAACCTCAGGAATGGGAGTATTTATGTTAGGATGACATAAAATAACTCTTTTTTCCCTGGGGATCTTGCAGTAAAGATTATCATCATAGTTGGCCATACCATGAACTTTTCTAAGCTATTTAAATTTACCTTGAAATGTTATCCATGTCTGATGTCACAGAGAATAAATGTATCTGGCATTAACATTTTACTGATGCTTGCCTTACCTTTACTAAACCTTATCTTGTATTTGAAGAAGTTGCCTATTTTTAATTCTGAATACGATATGCCTCAGAATAAGGTTTTAAGGTTTAGGTAAGGTAAAGTTTAACTTTAGTTTGTATCTGTGACACCTAACCCAATACTAAGGAATTCAATTGAATGATAAATTTATTCTAGGCATCCACCATGTTCAGAACATAGTAAATATCTAGGAATTGCTTATAGAATAGATATAACTCTATTGAACTGTAAATCAAATATCAACACACAAAGTTGAATGAACAGACTTGTTTGCCTCTTTTTATTTTTTGTTACACTGATGGATACCACATGTCTTAGGTGATGGGGCGGGGGCGGGGGCTAGTAATTACTGCCATTATTGTCTGTGATACAACAGTGTTCAGATAGGAGCTATTCTGCTTATAATCAGATGAACAAGATAGTATGCTTGGCTTTGTTTATGGGAAAAAATGCATTTTATGAAATTGTGGTTAGAGGCCTGTTAGCAAAAAGGATGAATGGTTTCTTGGAATTACTACTTAAATATTTTGAGAGAAACAAATGAAAAGTATCTCACTGTGGGGCTGAATTGGTTTGTTACTTTGCTTCTCTAGCGGAAGTCTGTTGACTCTCTCAGAAGTGTTGCTAGAAGAAGAAATAATCCTATAAAAGGGCATTAAACAATGCTAAGAAAAAGATGATGATAAAAATGATTTCAGCTTGCCATGAGCCAAACATCATATTAAACACTTTAAGCGCATTATTGCACTGAATTCTCACAACCCTATACCTTACTCTCATTTTACTCATGGAAACATTGAAGCCTAGAGAGATCAAGAAATTTTCTCAAGGCCATAAACAGAGAAATCAGGATTCAAATCAAATAGATCCCAGGGCATGTTCTTTTCACCACCGCATTGCTGCACATTATTATTCAGTTATTAAATAAAGCCTTGCATTAGTGGCACTTGCAAATGAATAACAAAAAAAAAAGGAAGAAAGAAAGAAAAAGTAACACTGGTCATATGTATGTGTGCATTTTTAATAAAAATTACATTATTCCATTTGTTTTTCTGGAAATTTTTGTTGCATCAAGTTGCTAGAATACCATAATATAAAACTTGGCATTTTCTCAATAAATGTGTATGGTGCTCTAGTAAGTGTTTAAGATGTCTTTGGAACAACATTTAATTTGCAAGATCTTTTTTATTAATGTGCTGAATTAAGTAATTATTTATTTCCCACTTTGGGTATGTTCCATATTTGATTTTCTGCTGCTTTCAAGAAGCCATACAATAGAATTCCTAATCCCATTTTGATTCAACTTCGTTCCAAAAACTAAAAGATGTGAAGTGCTTCTTTTATCTTATTAGAAAAGCCAATAAAATGAAAGAATCATTTAAAGCAATTTTTCAAAATATAAAATTGGCAGAGTATTTTGTTGGAAACCAAGTTGAGATTTATATATAAGGACTTCAAAACTTGTTTTGCTAATGCAATGTTACTCAAGAATTCACTGAACCTCACAAGGTAAACTTGCAGAGAATGTTTGTTTGGGGAAATGATGATGACAGGCAAGAATTTTCTAGGTAGAAAATTGAATTATAACTCAGATGCCATGCAATTCACTCTTTTAAAGTATGAAAGCTGGCCAGACATGGTGGCTCACGTCTGTAATTCCAGCACTTTGGGAGGCTGAGGCGGGCAGATCACCTGAGATCAGGAGCTTGAAGACAAGCCTGGGCAACATGGTGAAACGCTGTTTCTAGTGAAATTACAAAAATTAGCCAGGTATGGTGGTACATGACTGTAATCCCAGCTACTCAGGAGGCTGAGGCAGGAGAATCGCTTGAGCCCAGGAGGCAGAGGTTGCAGTGAGCCGAGATTGTGCCACTGCATTCCAGCCTGGGCTGGGTGACAGAGCAAGATTCCATCTCAAAAATAAAAAGTTTTTAAAAAGTGTAAAATTCATTGGGTTTTAGGATATTCTCAGAGCTAAAGAACCATTATCACTATGGAATTCCCAAATGTTTTTTTCATTCTAAAAAAGAAACCCCCTTGTCCATAAGCAGTACTCTCCATCCCCTACCAGCACTCCTTTCCTAGGTAACCTCCTGTCCATTTTTATCTCTATGGCTTTGCCTATTCTGGATGTTTGGTATACATGGAATCATGTGATATGTGGCCCTTTGTGCCTTTTCTTTCACTTAAGGTTTTCAAGGTACGTTCATGGTATAGCATGTATGAATACTTCATTTCTTTTTACTGCTAAATTATATTCAGTTGTGTGGATATACCACAGTTTGTTTATCCACCAGTCAGTTAATGTGTGTTTGGATCAGCTTATTTTGTTTCTGCTAAAATTTTGAAGAGGAGGAACAGGAATACCATCCATGCTAGCTTCCAATTGGAAGATGATAATTAACACTCTTTTATTCTCTCTCATATTAAACAAAATCACAGCCGATGAAATGAAGATACCTTTAGAAAGGAAAACCTTTTTATTAGGCAATACATAACCATCTGTTACTCACTAAAATGCTTCAGCAAGTTAATTTTGCTTCTCATTACTTTGCCTAACAAAAATGCCTAGTGTAAATTCATTGTCTAGAAACTCCCCCAAAATCCACATTAATAAAACTATGAGAAAAAAATGTCCCTTTTCAATTAAGTATAAATATAACCAATGTAGTGTTATGAAACTAAAAGTATAAATTAGCATTATGTTTCCTCATTGGCTTTGTTGGATTAATCTCAAATAACCCAAAAGGAAACATAAATTTCAATTTGTAGTAAGTTTTGTGATCTGATACTTTTAAGTGGGTGTTTAGCAAGGGGCAACAGAAGAAAGAGCAGTAGACTGTAATTACTTACTGCAAATCACAAGCTGCTGGAAATACTGCTTACTAATTGTATACCAAGGAGCTTGAGTGAAAAAGTGTGGAAGGGCCATGAAAGCCTTGCCCCCCCTGTTACTTGCTTCTATAAACCAGGATGCAAGTTGAGTTATCGGAGCTCTGTTAGACAGCACACAGATCCTGCATGTTTGGGAAGTTACAACATTGAGGACGTGAGGAGAAAGCAATGGGGGCTTGCTGTGTGATGATGCTGCTCTGTATCTACTATTAAGATAACAATAACAGTGATGATAAGACATAACAATACCAGCTGTTATTCATTAAGTAATTACTCTCTGCTGAGCTCTTTGCATCTACACTTTACCTCTTAACCTCACAACCCTCCTGGAAACTTTTATTATTTCTATTTCACAGGCAGGAAAAGTGTGTCACTGAAGAGTGAAGTGATTTTTTTCTTGTGTCAGATAGCTAATAAGAAGCAGAACTGAAATTCAAACTCAGATCCAAAGTCTCTCTCTTTGAATTAGTCAAGGATGGGTAATTAATGTTTGACATTAAAACTGTAGATACTTCAAACCCATAATATTGATGATAATATGGCTTATGTGGTCCAAAAGATGCAGCCTCTGCATGCATGCCCTAAGTAAGCCTGTTCTGCCAGCCTTTGTTTTGGATCTCGCACCTTCACAGTTGCCCCTTAAAGCTTATCCCTGCAGTTTATCATCATCATGCTGTGATCCTGGGACATTCAGAAGATGTGATAGAGTTTTCATGGGATAAACCTGTGAACCATGTCCTTTCAATACCTTCAGTGCCCCTTTCTAACGTATTGAATATGGAGTCAGTCTAAAATATTTAAATTTTCCCTTGTGGAGTCTCTAGACTTATCCTGCACTTGCTCCTGGGTTCCCTTGGAGAATAAAAGGAGATCTTCCCTGAGAGGGAACTAGAAAAAATCCTAAATTCCCCAGGATTTAAGGATTTCCTGGAGTGTTAGAAACTAACATCCTTCTTGTGAGATCCTTCAGATCCACCATCCCAGCTCTCAAGTATGTGGAGAAAAGAGCCTCAACAGAGTTATCTCTGTCCAGAGCCACATGATAAAATGCTTTCCTATATATTTTAATGCTTAGCAGTCCCATCTGTAACATGAAAAGGATTGGACAAATTCCTCACATGGTTATGTTCTTTGGCCAGCACAGTATTAAGTAAAAACAAAAACAAAACCCTCTACATTGCTTGTAGGAGCAAAGTGCTTGCTTTAGTTCTCCATAGGCTCCTCCAATATCTGTTATATCACAATCGGCCAACTGCCCTGATTAACGTGCCCTGCCTGACCCCTAAAGGTATTTGCTTCTGAAGGTCCTAGAAGTGATCATCTTCCAAATTTCTTCTAGCTCTGCTATCCTCTGATTCTCTCATTACTTTCATTTTATAAAACAGGATTTGTACCTTTTTTCCTTTGGCCCCACACTTGTGTCTTCCTTGCTTCTTTCCATTCTGCTTCTCTGACCTTCCCTTCAGTGCTCAAGACATCAAGTGCTTCAACTCACTCTTGGCCATCCAAGCTCTCTGCCATGTGCTCTCCCTCTCTCAGGGATCCAGCCCTCAAAGTACTTCTCTTATACCCCTAATTTACTCTTAATAAATTTTCTATCTCTGTGAAGAATCATGAAAGTAAGCTCTTTAAATTGATTCATAATGAAAATAGATTATTCCTGGTATCTTTTATTTTACCATTAGGAAGGAGGGTGGGAGTAGCATGAAGAGGTGCCTAGGAGCTCCAATGAGTTTTTAATTGGTCAAGGCCAGGGTGGTGAGGATGAAGGGTTGTGGAGGAGATCATTCTGCTGACTTTTTAACACTTATCAAAGACAGAGGAGGAGAAAGCCTCCTCCAAAAGCCTCTTTACGTTTTTATGTTGAAAGAGAAGCTGATCATGCCAGGCGCGGTGGCTCAAGCCTGTAATCCCAGCACTTTGGGAGACCAAGGCGGGTGGATCATGAGGTCAAGAGATCGAGACCATCCTGGTCAACATGGCGAAACCCCGTCTCTACTAAAAATATAAAACATTAGCTGGGCATGGCGGTGCGTGCCTGTAATCCCAGCTACTCAGGAAGTTGAGGCAGGAGAATTGCCTGAACCCAGGAGGCGGAGGTTGCGGTGAGCCGAGATGGCGCCATTGCACTCCAGCCTGGGTAACAAGTGAAACTCCGTCTCAAAAAAAAAAAAGAAAAAGAAGCTGATCTCTGCCCCACTTAGAGGTGTCTCACTCCCTTCTCTGGAGCAGGCACCTTCTTTAAGGATGGCTCTGTCCTCAGCTACATGTGATTTGTAAACTCAGAGTGTCTTCCTTGGCCTGGATGCAGAGGATGGAAGATGGCATCCTTACTGCTTCATGTGTTTTACAACAATTTTGTAAGTGGAGAAATTATGAGTAATTAACTTAAGTCCACACAAATGCTAAGTGTTAAAACTAGTTCTCAAAGTAAAGCGTGTCTGAACCCCAAAGCCAAGCCTTTGCTGTCAGACTTTCTAGGGCTCTCAGAATCCAATTTTCAGCTACCTGTGGTCAGAGGAGGGAGAAATCAGCACACACATTCTCACCCACTCTTGGACTCTGGTTTTAGGTGGGAGCTTGGAGCAGGTGCTTGTTAGGCACATTTACCTTTTCCCTTGCCCATCTGATCTTAACTGTACATGATTTAGATGTCTCTTAAGAATCCCTCCGTTCATGTGCTTGATGTGGTTTAAAAAAAAGGAAGAATGCCATCTGTGTAACTGCTTAACAACTCACCAAATTATGATGAATAAAGTAATTATGTCAAAATTTTTGGGTTTACATTGTCTGGAGCTTATAATTTTATTATTTTGTTAACAGCTAGTTTTTCTTTCATGTTTCCACATCATTTTCTGTCCTCATGGAAAGTCTTAACCTCTGAGAAAGCCATTGGTGTCTTTATTTCAGTAATAATGAAACTGAGACTTAGTTTACCAACCCACATGGTCAATGTCAACACACAGGTCTTTTGATTCCAAACCCTACAAGAAAACTCTGTTCATGTAGATAAATTTTATTACCTATTATGCAAATGGCATGATCACCTAGTCTCTACAAAGCAAAAACACAAAAAGCCCAACATGGTTCTGTCAGCCTTCCTATTCTGAGTAGGTGTGGCTCCACCATCCATAGCCACCAAGGTCCTTATTTATTCAAGATCCTTCCTCAGTCAGATCCTGAGGCTTTTGTGTGCACTGGCAGCCATGGCATCCCACACTTCCCTGACGCCAGAAGTTACCTACAGACAAGACCCTAACTACTTCCAGTTTTAAAGCACATTGCACATGTGGTAGAGTGAGAACCTGCAATGACATAATATTATGGTTTCTTCTCAAAAAACTATTTCTTAACTATTTTGCCTGGAAAACTCCATCCACAGTGGCAGACAGTAAAAGTTTCCAAAAACCTCTTATCAGTGTCTTTGAGATAGACCTGCCTCTGCCACCTGAGCATTAGTATCAGGCCCTGATATTGATCATCATACGTGGTATGTATGTATCAAAATATCACACTGTACCTCCAAAATAGGTACAATTGTCTGTCAACCAAAAATTATAATGCAAGAAAAAAAACTTGTTTTCAGGCACTTTGAATTGGCCTTTGCCCATGTTATCTATGTAATACTATGCATTGTCATTTGGAAAGTTTTAGTTTGCTAGTTATGAAAATCTTCCAAATATTGACATATTAATTTATGAAATAAAAAGTTACATTTGTTAATATGAATTAATAATGCTAGCATCTGATAAAGAATTTGCGTGTGTGTATGCGTGTATGTGTCTGTGTATGTATTTCTGAGGCCCTTAGCATTGCTCCACTTCTCTTCTGTACAATTTTTAAGAAACATTTCCATTGGGCTGTGTTGCTTTACCTACACTAAAACAAGCACAAATAAACACACTGAACAAAAAAGTGAAAAGGGCGATTAAAATGAGATTTAGAGACAGGGTGTAGGGCTGTGTGATATGCGGAATGATTGAATGAATCCAGGCAAACTCTGATTTGGTTTGTAGGTTCTATTTTATCTATTTTAATAACCTGTATTTAATGCCTGGGCCCAAAGAGCTGAGGTGATAAATCATTGGTTTCTGTCTGTGATATACAAAGTGGCTACTCACTAAGTACTTTGCTTAGAGTAAATACCTTAGGAGTTTAAATAAATAAATGCCTTAGGAGTTTATACAGTACTGTCTTACCCATTTTCATAGTACACAGAATTCCGTCAAATGGATGTGAACTAATTTATTTAGCTGCCTTCAATTATTTCTAATATTGTCTATCATATTTCAATGAAAATGCTTATATGAATGTCATTTTGTGTGTTAGTGTATCAAGAGAATAACTTTCTCTAAATGTATCTTGGGCTCCTCTAACAAAATACCACTGCTGAGTGGCTGAAACAATAGATATTTGTTTCTCACAGTTCTAGAGGCAGGAAAGTCCTAGATCAAGATGCCAACAGATTTAATTCTTAATAAGGGTCCTCTTCCTAGCTTGCAAATAGTTGCCACCTAGCTGCATGATCATGTAACTTCTTCTTTGTCCATGCTGAGAGAGCGAGCTGTGGCATCTCTTCTTTTTTGAGGAAGTTGACCCCATTATGGGGCTTCCATCTTCATGACCTCATCAAAACCTGATTTACCTCCCAAAAGTCCCACATCCTAATACTATCACATTGGGGGTTAGAGCCTCAACATACAAACTTTAATATGTTGAAAATTCAGTTCATAACATGACTGGGTAAAACTGTGTAAAATTTGGACAGAGTTGCTATTGCTAAATGCTCTTCTGGATCTCCCAGGTGACTAGGTTCTTAAAGTTCCCTCTTCCAAGTGAGTTTCTCTCTTTCCCATTGTCTATATTGGTCCTACCCATTTCCAATATAAGAAAGAGTAAGATTTTGAACCTTGCCAACAAAGTGTATTATCAAACTTTTTGAAGTTCCCTTGTGCTGATAGGTTAAAATGATAGTTCAGTATAGTTTTAATTTACATTTCTTTTGTTAATATGTGAGATCGATGAATATTTCGTATGTTTAGTAACTATTAGCACTTTATTTTTTTGAGAAGTAACTAATCACAGTCTATCCACTTTTCTGTTGGGTTGATGATATTTTTCTTATTGTTTCATACATCTGTATGAAAATTGTCATTTTTCTTTGATGTAAGCTCTAAATACTTTTGCAAGTTTGTCTTGTGTCTTGGTTTTTGTTAAGGGTGTTTTTATTTTTCATTTTAACTTTTTAAAAATTTGCGTTGTATTCCATCTCTAAGATGAGATTATAAAGTACTTCACTACCCATCTTTACTTTGAGAAACTTTTTGGGTTTATTTTTTCACTTTTAAGTCTTTGATACATATGGGACTATTGTGCTACATGTTATGAGATAAGAATCCAGTATCTTTATTTTATTTTATTTTGTTCCTTCTTTTAATGGTTGTTACTCAGGTGTTCTGTGTCTGTTTATTTCCTCCAAAAAAAAAAAATAGGTTAATCTATCAAATAATGGAAAATATCTCAAAAAAGTCATAACAGAGCTAAAATGATATGATTCTATATGATTATTTTTGTCACTGTAAGCAAAATCTGGATAATTCAGATTTAGAATGTGTGTGTGTGTGTGTGTGTGTGTGTGTAATTAAATATATTTTAGGACAGTTCTTAGTTTATCAGTTAATTGTGTAACTCTTCTTTTTAATTTACACAATCTATAAATTGTATTTGTATAGTGAACATGAGTTACCTTGAGCAGCCAAAAGTAGCGCCAACACCAACATTTTCTAAGGCTGTGTATGAAGTTTTACGAATTCTTAAGCCAATATTGCTCTCTGCTCTGTTTCCGCTGACGTTGATTGTCTGGATCACATATTTGAGTAGAAAATCATCTTTGTCACTATGTTATTTCTGTTGTATATGTCTTTTTTTTGAGTCGGAGTTTCGCTCTTGTTCCCCAGGCTGGAGTGCAATGGCGCGATCTCGGCTCACTGCAACCTCCGCCTCCCGGGTTCAGGCAATTCTCCTGCCTCAGCCTCCTGAGTATCTGGGATTACAGGCACACGCCACCATGCCCAGCTAATTTTTTTTTTTTTTTTTTGTATTTTTAGTAGAGACGGGGTTTCACCATGTTGACCAGGATGGTGTCGATCCACCCACCTCGGCCTCCCAAAGTGCTGGGATTACAGGCGTGAGCCACCGCACCCGGCCTCTGTTGTGTATGTCTTATCTACCTTTCTTATCTAACTTCTTAGTAGAGAGATCATGACTTATACTTCTATTTAATCTGTTCAACAAACATATTAAGTGTCTGCCATGTTGCAAACACTATCCTGAGGACAAGAGAGACAAAGGGAGCCGTAGGCCCTGCCTCGAGGAGCACATGGCTAATGGAGACAGACAGTTGACAGTGACAATACATGTGACCATATTTACAGCGTTCCAAGAAGTTCTGAGGAAAGCCACCTGATTTGGACTCGGAAGAACATTACGGGGATTTAAGGAGATAAAAAGTGAAAGCGTACTTGAAGTACTAGGCAAATGATGGATATAAAGTAAGTTTAGGAACGTCCTGAGTAACATTTTACTTCTGTTTATATTATAAGCTTTGTGTCTCAAATGGTAGAATGATGTTTCATTTATTTGGCTTTTTCTAGGAAAGAGAAATGAAATATTCTTCCTAAGAAGTGAAAAGAGCGCATAAGAGCTCCAATTTGCAAAATGTTAGCCTTTTATTGGTCACTTTTTAAAATGTTCTAAATGCATGTTACATTGCTTTCTAAATCTATGCTCAGCAGAGTTTACATTTTATTTGAGGTTTCAGAAATAGCATTCAGAACACCTTCTTTTGTACAACACAGCATCTTCAAGGGCTCTTCATGATCTCCCAGGTGACTAGGTTCTTAAAGTTCACTCTTCTAAGTGAGTTTCTCTCTTTCCCATTGTCTAAGCCTAGACTGAGATCTGAGTTTACTTCCAGCATTTCTTTATCTTTATCCTTCTTTGTTTGCAACCTCTGATTGTGTATGCTTTGGGAAACCAGATGAAGAAACTGGTCTAAGTTACAGTATACCTAAAAGGAGAATTTACAGGGTCTCTGTGGCAGCAGGCAGTTCCCTCTTGTAAATAAACACGTATAAGTTTTAGTGCCAAAACATATGCAGTAAATTTTTACTGTCATTATATCTGTTAAAATTATTGTTTATTTCTCTCAGCAATTTTCAATACAGTTGAGGTTTCTGGATACATTATCTTAAGTATATATGGTGTATGGTCATACATTTAAAAATACAAAAGGTTTCAGACAGCATTTAATGTCATTCTTCAAATTCTTTATTAAAATTGCATCATATTTATTAACAATATTTAGCCAACTAACTGGTTTGAATGTTGTACAATAATGCAAAATGTCTATTATTTCAAGAAAAGTGAGTTTTTTGAAGTTTTGATTTTTTGGTGTGTTTTTTTCTCACTGTATCTGAGTTGCCCAAAAATATAAGCTTGGTAAAACTTACTATCTTAAGAAATATTTCATGTCAAAAGAGAGCACATGTTAAAGTAAAAACAATTCTTTAGAGTGAGAAAAACATTATAGCTGTATAAATAATCAAAGAGTTTTGACTATTAAAAATGTAACCTTAAGTCATTAAGTATTTATTACTCATTCAAAGTTCTTGCAGTTGGGAATTTACTGACAGGCTATTTATAGTTAATTTTGAGGTTTAAAGTAAATGAACTTACCAGATATAACCCTCTGGAGTCCTGGTTAGAAAACGAAAACCGTGAAGCCACTCGCATAGCTCTGCAAACCTGTGGTGCTTTCAAGCGTCAATGGTGGAACAGAATGAGTAAGAGTAGAGAAAGGGGGCAGTGACTAAGGGACCTTAAGTCACGGGTCTAATTCCCCTGGGACATAGCTGGCCTTCACACAGGAAAAACAAAACAGAAAATCTCCACCAAATATATGCATTTCTCAATCTCAAGAGACATCCGTAACTCATCCAAAATGGTCATTTGTCCAAGGGGGACTGGGTGAGAGAGCATCGACCCAGAAAAGTTAAAGAGCATCTGGCGGATGGGGAAGCCCAAGCAGCAGTCTCACTAACAGAGTATAACATATTTGTAACAGACACGCATCGGAACATTTCAGTCTCTTTAGAAAGTTTCAGAGGTGGCAGTCTTTGTAGTAGCTGAGAATTTGTGTTCAACTAAAAATTGGATGATTATGTATACTTATACTCAGAACGTATTGGGCAAATGGTAGCCTATCTGTGTTCATTATATTAAGTTTTAAAATTATTGATACTGTGGTAAAATTTACATACCTGAAATGCATTGCAATTCAGTGACATTGCATGCAGTTTTAAAATAGCTTAATTATATTTAGTTTTTCTAGTCAAAAACAAGTTTTTTTGTAACCTCAGTGCAACAGGAAAGTGAAAAATGAAACAACCCATAGTAAGTTGACAGGAATCTGATTGGGTAACTGATTTTTCATCTATTTTGAGTTATTTAGTTATTTAAGAGTTACTTAAAAAGTACAAGCATAAATTTGTAACTTGAATTTCCAGATGTAGCTGGAGTGGCTTACAAAAGCATGAAAACAGCCAGGTGTGGTGGCTCATGCCTGTAATTCTAACACTTTGAGTGTGTGAGGCAGGCAGATCACTTGAGACCAGGAGTTCAAGCCAGCCTGGCTAACATGGTGAAGCCCTGTCTCTACTAAAAATATAAAAATTAGCCATGTATGGTGGTGGGTGCCATAGTCCCAGCTACTCAGCAAGCTGAGGCAGGAGAATCACCTGAACCCAGGAGGCAGAGGTTGCAGTGAGCCAATATCCTGTCTCCAAAAAATAGAAAAGAAAAGAAAAAGAAAACACGCTGTTTCCACAGAATTCATTTGTTAAAATCAAACATAGTGGCCTATGTTTGTTAATATCATTTCATCATCATCATCGTATTTTCAAGTTACTCTTCCTAAATTTTTTACCTGCATCTGAATCTCTGTTCTTTGGTTCCTGCTCTTTTCTTTGCCTCATCTCCCTCACTGAATTGTGTCTTTCATGAAAGGAGAGTTTATTTTCTATTTAGGGTTGTGGACAGAGGACTAGTAAAATTTCTTGTCACGTACAATTGAATCAAGTTGGTGTTTCCAGTTATTTGTAAATCTACAAAAGATTTATAGTAGAAGAGGCAAAGGCTGTGAAGTGTCAACATTAAGGTTGTTGCTGCTGTCAACATCTGTTCCCCCAGCCGCATACAGAACTCTAATATGGGGCAGCTCATGACTCCTGAAATCTGTTACCAAGAAAAAAAATCCTAATAGTGCGATGTTTTTTATTTCTTAAGCCACAACAATAGTGGAACTGTATGTGTTCTTTTGCAGTTTTTTTTTCCATTCCTCATAGAAAGATGCTAAAGTATAAATTTTGTTTAGAATACCATGTATAAATTTCATATAGATATCCTTTATTGTAACATAAAAAAATTGTAAAAATAATGAAAATTAAGAATTGTAAAAATAATGAAAATTATATTTATCCTTTATCTCTTATTTTTTCCTTAATATTTCATTAAGAATTATTATATATCAGACAACAATTCAAAATATTCAGAATTATTAACCTCTTAATCATTCTGTTTATTAGCTTAAAGTAATAATAGAGAGCAAATTTGCTTTGCTTCTTAGCATAGGTTTTTGGAAACTTGAACTCAAAAATCAGTAAATTCAAAAGGAGTTATAGTTTTAGAGTATTTGGCATAATATATTTGAAAAGAATATTCCCTTCACCTATCTTTGCTTGCATTAGACTTGTGTTAATTATGTGATTCCCCTCCATAGCCTCAATAAAAAAGAGATCTCAAGTTGCAATGTATAGTTCTGTTTTTTAAAATTATAATTTAAAAATCGATTTATAAACTCTATGATTTATGAAATATTTGTGAGCAAAACTCCCAGTATCACTGGAATAATTCAAATGAAAGAGGATCTTATATTGAGCAATTTACCAGTTTAAGAGCTGCCCTTTACAATTTCTCTGCAATTGACCCTTTAGTCCTATTTTGAGTTAGCAGATGAAAATAAGGTTTCCCTTCAAGTAGTGGTTGCCAAGGGCAACTGGTACTGATGCCAAAGATGAATACTCTACCTCCTTAGTATAATGCCTACTTTGTGAGCTAAATAAAGAGCTAAATTGTAGAGGAGGTTGTATAGATGTGAAATATCAAGAAAGGAATAGAAACAAATATTAGTAATGGGAAAATAAGAAAAAGAATTATTATAATCACTTTTTTGGCAACTGCCTGACATTTTGGACAGATGTCCTTATCTCCTGGGCACTCTGCATTTCCACCTTTCATAGCTAGAAAATTAATATTGTTCACTGGGGCAAGACTTTCTTTTGTAATATGAATTCATGTCATTAGTTCTTAGTGGATTTTGAAAAGAGGAAGTGAGGCTGTGTTAGAAATATTTGTCAACTTTTTAAGCTTGGATTTTTTAAGCATAAATATTTTGTGTCATTAGAATTGCTTTATGCTATTTGGAAAAGTTATAGGGGACAGGGTCAGTTATATCTAACTCCATGTCAGTAAAGATTTTTATGAACATGTTGGTTTAATGAGAGAGACTTCATATAGGATGTGTTATAACAGTGTTCATAATTTCTTTGACCAAATTGCTTTTAATGTATTCATTTCTTATGATTTCAGAATGTTTTTTAAAAACTTCATTGTATCCTAGACAATGCTGTTTCTAAAGGGTGAGTTCATTACTCCTTTATAAGAATCTGTTCAATGCCAGGTGTATTGCCTGTCTACAAGGAGCTAAGACTGGGAAGATGGACATTAAATCAAGTAATTATAGAAAAGTATACTGTGAGCTACAATCAAGGCATAAATTTGATGTTATAGGAACACAGAGTAAGAAGCATATTCACTGAGGAAGTCACATTTAGCTTGCAGGATGGTTTGGAGTTTGCAGGTTGTGCGAGAAACATCTGCCTGCAACAGCATTCCTTCCTTGATTATCAAGGTTCATGCAACTGATCTGTTTCATTGCACGTCTTTGAATGTCTCTTTCCTTCCTCTACACTTCTAGAATTAATTTGTTGGTTAAGGAAGATAACTCAGCTAGGGGAATATTTTTCTTCCTTACAGTGGGTTTCTTTATATGAGATTCTGCAAATACATTCCATGTAAGTGTGAACATTTTGAAATTTTCTAAGATGAGGAAGAGCAAAATGAGACTCTGTAGGCATGGCTAGAATGGCTTCTGCAGGAAAGTGTCAACTTTATGTTCCAGATTTCTCAGGGCAGTCTGGACTCCAAATGGCTCCTTTTACCCTGGTAGAAGCTTGCTTATCAGACCTTATATCCTGCTGTTCTTGATTCTCGAAATATGATCAATGTAGCAAAGACAAAGGAAAGAAGGAGGGCTGGTGAGACCCTGCTGTGATATGGTACAGGGTTTATGAGACTGGAAAAGTATGTAAAGACATACTGTAGAAGGTTTTGTATACAACACTAAGAAATTTGGACTTTGTCCTCCAGGCAAAGGAGAACACCACACTTTTCAAAAAGGAACGAAGAGGTGGAATTACTTTTATAATTTATTTTCTTTAGATAAATTGGCTCGAAAGATATTATTTTTAAAAATAATATTTCTAATAGAGAATGGATTGGGTTTAAGTTTTCAAGAAAGAGGCTAACTTTGAAGTATATATTTATGTGTTACTAACTTATAGATAATAATTAAAGCCGTAGGAAATGAGTAGGAGCACCCAAAGGAAGCATGTGGAATAAGAAGACAAGCAGGTAGAAGGAAGGAATCATTAAAAGCAGGTATGAATTGGAAAAGGAGGAGAAACGTGCACACAAGACTTGGAAGGAGTGTTTAGAGAGTTAGAAGAGAATCAGGAGAATGTGTTTGGGAGCAAAATGTGGAGAGATTTTCAGATAGAAGAGTTGATAAGTAGTGCAAAATCCTGCTAGGGCTGTAGGGTGAGACTTGAAAAAGTGGATTTGGCAATTAGGCCATTTGAACCTGAGTGCTGATAGGTTCACTTCATAAGGTCTCCTTTGCTACAAAACAAAACAAAACAAAGCTGCTAGTACTGGGATAAAGAATTCTTTAGCAGGGCAAGGGAGGAAAAGTTTTTCTCTGGAGGGAAAAAAGGGAAATATTGCCGGAAAATGAAATAAATCTTAGGGCCCAGTAAAGGAAGCCCTACTCATAGCATTGTAGCACTGGCCATTACTGGTTGTTTAAATTGTACCACCATAGGTCAAAACTGCACCTAAACTCTTCCAGAGGGGTGAATATTTTAATTGCTTATACAGAACCCTAATTATGAGCTAATAAGAAGAGGCGTTAAAACTAGCACCCCACTGATTTAATTTGAAGAGAGACATTTATATTAGCTGTTTCTAAGACTCATCTTTCAATTCTTCCCAAAACCAGTTATTTCACAGTTGGCTCACAGTTTTGAAAGTAGAACTGCTGGAGTGAAGAAAGAAATTTACAGCTTCAGATGTTTAGTTTCTGAAAGTGTCAGAATCCCATGTTTCTCTTTTATTTATGTTTGACCGAATTTTGTAGAACACTGATTAACTCAAATTTTGAGGTTTAATTTCTTCCTATGGACCATTACACATGAATGCCAGCTGCCTTCTGCCAAGCAAAAACTAGGACAGTCCTACTCCAGCCCACCCTGTTGTAAGCTACAGGGTCACTGAGGATATAGTGAGAAATTTCACATTTTTGATCATGTAAAATATGGATTTTTTTTCTAGTAATTACTCTCTTCCATATTTCACAATTTATCATTTCTATGAGGAATAGTAGCACATGAAATATGCAATGTTTGTATCCCTTAGAAGAGGCCCTCAGAGAGGCCTTACATAGGGTTGTGCCCCCCTGTGGCTGGGCAGGAAGACTTGGTCTGCAGATAAACTAACTGGATAATGGATGGTTTCTGTTATTTTGGTTGGAATGCTTGATATGTAACAGATGCATCCTTACTTTGTGTCTGTCCTTTCTTCTCATGGATTGAGAGATGCAGAGGGGTTGTGTGGCAGAGTTAAGAGAAAAAGCATTGGCCTGGGTAGGAATCCTGGGCTCTAGTGTTGACTTGGGCCCATATTAACAGTATAGCTGATGATGGGCAAGTCAGTGAAGCTCACTGAGGCTAAATTTCCTCATGCATAAGGTAAAGGTAGTTGTGCCACCCTGACTACTTAGTAGAATGGCAATGAGGATCCAAGGCGAGAATACCTAGACAGACTACCTCAAGAAGTGTGTTATTGTCATGATATTGGAAATACACCTTTTAAAAAATAATTTCAACTTTTATTTTCCATAAGTATATTACATAATACTGAAGTATATTGCATAATACCGAAGCTTGGGATAAAAATAATTCCATCACTCAGGAATTATTGCATAATACTGAAGCATATTGCATAATACTGAAGTATATTGCATAAGTATATTGCATAATACTGAAGTTTGGGATGCAAATAATTTCATCACTCAGATTCTGAGCATAGTACCCAACATAAGTATATTGAATAATTCTGAAGTTTGGGATACGAATAATTCCATCACTCAGGTACTGAGTATAGTACCCAACAGTTTTAAAACCCTTTCCTCCCTCTATTAGTTCCAGTGTCTGTTGTTGCCATCTTTATGTCCATCAGTACCCAATGTTTCGCTCCTACTTATAAGTCTCACTTAAGAACATGTGGTATTGGTTTTCGATTTCTGAATTAATTCACTTAGGATAATGGCCACCAGCTGCATCTATATTGCTGCAAAGGATATGATTTCATTCATTTTTATGGCTGTGTAGCATTCTATTATACATATGTACCACATTTTCTTTATCCAATTCACAAATGATGGGCACCTAGGTTGATTCTATGTCTTTGCTTATGTCAATAGGTCTGCATTGTACATATGCTTCTCTGTATTCTAGGAAAACTGCTGTTGAGATATTTGTACACATAAATGATCATTGTTGTAAAATATAACATCATGTGTCTATATTTCATGACTTCAATGCTATTTCAAAAGGACCTTAATTTTTACTTAAACTCAATATTTTTATTTGTTTTTTCCTGATGATTTTTAAGCTTACCAAAAAGTACAGAAAACAATAGATATTCTCATACTTTCCTCTTATATAAAATGTTGCTACCATATATTCACAATTTCTTTCAGATTTTCTTACAACAAAACAGTTTACAGATGTTGTCGCAACCCCACCTCTCCATCCCATTCACTTCTTTTCCTCTCTGAATGTTATTATCTTTAAATGTTCACACAAGGACAAAAATCATCTAGGAACACTTCTCAGAATGTATACATGCCATTAAACTGTGCATGACTGTGCTTATACATTAGATATATTATAAATATGTATGATTGTATATAAATGTATATATGCATATACACACATAAACATACACACACATATACTTGTTTTGGGAAGATTTAAACTTAAATTGTTTCATTCAAAAATAAGGTTTTGAAGGGCTGAGTGAGGTGGCCCATGCATCTAATCCCAGCTATTCAGGAAGCTACGTGGGAGGATAGCTTCAGCCCAGAAGTTCAAGGCCAGCCTGGGCAACATAGCAAGTCTCTGTGTCTAAAAAATAAAAAAAATAAAGAAAGGGTAACAATTTTTAAAAAAGTGAGCGAATAGTAATATTTTAAGAGATTCAGTCATATTGATGCATGCAGTTTTAGTTTATTTTACCTTGAGAAGAAAATGTGGCTATTAAATTGTTGGTAAGAAGGTACAAATATCTAGTAGACCAATTTGGAAAAAACAAGTAAATTTGAAGGAATGTGTATCCTATGACCCAGCAATTTCACTTCTCTGCATAAGAAACTCTTATACATGTACACAAAAATTACTTCCAGGTTTTTAATAGTAAAAGGCCCAAAGTAATTTAAGTGGTCGTCATTAGTAACATAGGCAAACAGTGGAATATTATACAGCAGTGAAAATAGCATTTTAATAAAAATGAATTATGGCAATCAGAAAAATTATCAATCTATTAACATATAAATCTACAAACAATACATGATAAAATATAGATGTGAAAAAAATTTTAATATTAGGCACTTTATGAAGCAAGATGTATTCTCTTATACCCCATTCATCATGATAATTTTTATATAATCTATTTCCTTTTTAAATGAATGTATTAGGCTCGCATGAGATAATTACAATAACAAGACGCTTTCAAAAAACATGCAGGTTCATAAATGATCTATTTTGCAATTTTTCTCCATTTTTGTGTGATGCTGAGTAGCAACTCTTTATATGATTTCTTAGTGGGCCATAATTAAAGAAATCCATAAATTAGCATTATCTGTAGATTATCTGCTTTAAGAAAATCTGGCATTTTAAAACATAGACTTAAAAATATATAGTAAGCAGGGGATTTTCTAAAATAGAGGTATATTTGGATTTATAATTGGAAACATCTTTGCATAGAAACACTCCCAGTATCTTAAATATGGCTTACTATATGAAATTTATTTTTTCAAAGCTTCAAGAATACATGTATTGCATAAAGAAAAAAAGTATATTCGTCGTAGTAATTTTAGCACTAAATAATGATCACTTCAATGCCACATATTAGTAGCTCTACTAATAAAACTCTATCGAAGATGGAGATAATCAGTTTACTGCCCACCCTTCGGAAGTCTGTTATTTATTTGAGGTCAATCATGGTATAATTCTTTAATTTCATGTCTTGTCATGTTCATCTCTGTGAAGTTGAGGTAAAATTCTTTTAATTCATTCTGTAAAACTGTTAATCAAATGTTCATTAAAGTCAAGTAGAGTTTAGTTTTGTGATTTCATTTTCCTCAAGAATCATTGAGTGATCTTTTTCCTGTGAAATAGTGCTTAAACAAGGATTGATTTTGCAGCTCAGATGGGATGGTTGTTTTTACTGGTCATTCACCCTGTTCATTTATCTTAAATCTCATGAATTAATTTACTTCTGGGTACCATTTGAACTGTAGAAGGAGCAAGTGGGATGCAAGGGAAGAGGAAAGAGCTATACAGAAGTTATAGGACACAATAACTCATGGTGGGTCACAACTTTATTTCAGCACCTTCTTTTCTGAAATTTGGTATACAGCTTCTAGATTTATTCCTAGAAGAGCATCTTAAGCTATATGCAGTGAAAGCAGCTGATGGTGGTAAAACAAACTAATCCAGGATGAATTTCCGAATGAGAAAACTTAGAAGAAACTAGTATACAATTCCTTAGGCTTCTGTGAAAAATAAGCAAGGCAGGAGTGATGAAGAAATATTTGATGATTAAAGTCAAGAGAATTAAGATAAATTGAAGTTTTAGGATTATGAGTTTAGTTACTGCAGTTTTATATTGATGTTTACATTTTTAACTATTTTACCTGTTGTTTTATTAAAAGGGTTCCTTTTTTCAGCTTTATTGAGGTATAATTGGTAAACAGATATGTTAATTAGCTTGATTATGGTGATTTTTTCACAATGTGTGCATAGATCTAAATATCAGGTTGTATACCTTAAACACATACAATTTTTACCAAAGAAGTTCTTGGTAAAACAAAATACCTTTTCAAAGTGTATCAACTAGGGACAGTGGCTCATACCTGTAATCCCAGTACTTTGGGAGGCTGAGGTGAGAGGATTGCCTGAGGCCAGGAGTTCAATACAAGCCTGGACAGCATAGTGAGACCCTGTCTCTACAAAAATAAAAAATAAATAATAAAAATGTGTCCATTGATGTCTGTAATAGACTTTCACTCAAGTAATCAAGTCAGTAGTTTCAGAACAAAATTATTCTTTATTTTAAAACCCAAATATGTAAAGCACCAGTAAAAATTAATGTATTTAGACATTTTTTTAATGTTGCAATTATTGGGGGATTTTCTGAGCATGATATGAACACGTTAAAAGGTGTTTAAATAGGGAAAAGAGAATAAATGTTCCATGACAATTTGAAGATAGATTTATGTTTGTTTGTCTCCTTCCTTCCTTCCTTCCTTCCTTCCTCCCTCCCTCCCTCCCTCCCTCCCTTCCTTTATTCTTTTTTTTTTTTTTTTTTTAAGAGAGACAAGGTATCTCTCTGTTGCCCAGGCAGTAGTGATGGAGTGCAGTGGCATGATCATAACTCAGTGCAACCTGGGCTCAGGTGATCCTCCTGCCTCAGCCTCCTGAGTAGCTAGGACTGCAGGCATGCACTTCCATGCCTGGCTATTTTTAAATTTTTACTGTTGCTATGCCACCCAGGCTGGTCTCACACTTGTGGCCTCAAGCTACCATCTTGCCTTGGCCTCCAACAGTGCTGGGATTACAGGTGTAAGTCACCATGCCCAGTCAACTTATGTTTTCTTAAGGATTTATTATACTTTAAAAGGCAGAATAGAATTAACAATAACATAGTCTCATAATTAGAGAGTATATTGATTTCTTGTTGGAAGTGCCAGAAGGTACCCATTCTAATACTGTTTTGGCTGAATCTTACAGATAAGGATGGCTCTTTGGAAAAACTAAGGATAGGTTGGTACATGAATGGTTAAAAATCTGAATCAGCTATTTGTACTGAAATCAGTGGGACCTTCTAAATTTTAGATTCGGATTTTCTTTAAGGGATAGCTTTATTTTTCTCTAGCCTTCTTTGTGGTATGAAATACCATTGATCAGATGACTTCTCAGGTTCAAATTAACAATGACTAAAGATGAGATCAGTGGTTAAATGCTGACAAACTTTCATTTAGAGATTCACAAATTGCTCCAATGCCCAAAAAGGAATTAAAATATTTTTTTTTATTTGTGTAAGCTGAGTAAGACCTTTCTTGGCTCTTCTCTTGACCCCTAAAATGAATAAGTCTAATGTTTTTTCTTACCATGAGAGTTACATTATCCTACTTGGCTGCTTATATCAAGTTAATTAGAAGATTGCCAACTTCCCCACTTTATTAGAAGCTATATAAATATCACAATTAAAGGAAAAATGATGGCTCTACAAATCTCAAGAATTTATAATTTGATGATCTGAAGGCTTATTTAATATGAGAATACTTTAACAACATAAATTTTTGTTCTTAGCCACTTAGTTTGGTTCATGTTGGCATGAAATGGCCAATTTGAAGTTTGATTAATTTGAAAATGTAGCATAATACAGGTCAGACTTAAGTACTCCTATTTTGGAGTACTGTTCATTACTAACACTGTTAAATTAAGCTTCTGTGAGCAAAATAGTTAACATTTATTGCATCTGTGTTTCAGGCATCATGCTTTCCGTGCAACGCACCTTACTTTTCATACATAATTAATTGTTCCTTATTGTTTCTTCTTCATCTGTAAAATAAGGATAAGAACTAGACTCATTTCAAAGGCTTGTCTGAGGGTTAAATGAAATTTATAGAAAGCACTTAAAACATTATAGAGTAAGCACTCAATAAATGTAAAATATTAAAATCAGTTGCTTTGACCATCAAAACAGTCATATGTTTTGTCATGTTATTGTTATATTTAGGCATTATTGTAATCCCAACTCTTAAATGGTCAGGAAGCTCACATAGCTAATAACTAACAAAGCTGGGATGCAAATTCAGTTGTTTGGTTTTAGGATCCAGTCCCTTATCTGCATTCAAAGATATCTATATATCTATATCTATATCTATATATCTATATCTGTCTGTCTGTCTATCTATCTATCTATCTATCTATCTATCTATCTATCTATCTTAGTTTAATGTATTCTGAATTCTTCAAACAAATTCTGCCATGAATAATTCCAGCTCTACCATCACTGTTCTGGCTCAGGCCCATTCATCCTTCTCCCATTCCTTTTTTTTTTAAACTAAGATTTATCAGGTTTTTTTGGAGTGTCTCCTCTTAAAACACAATATCCAGTTATGTGATTCTAAACCACAGTGCAATTTGCTTATCATGTCACAAGTAACTTTCCTCAAACCAGTAAAATTGTACAATAAAAACCCAAAGCTTAGAAATGACTTTTTAAATCTAAATTCTAGCAGATATGAGACTATTCCTAAAATAGCAACCCATTCATTCCTCCATGATCCTATATGCTTTCTTGAGAGGGAAAGCAATGGTGGAGCTGCAAGCAGTCCTCCAGTAACCTGACACAAAGCAGTGGCCAAGCACCTGCACATTCCCAGCACAGGCTATTGCATTCCATGTGTCACGGAGGCCAGGTGAAAGGCCCAGAATGGCGGAGCAAACCCATCCCTCAGTTAAGCCTCTGTGGAGGTTTTCTTTCTACCTTAATTGACCAGATAAAAAAGAAGTATTAACATTACCTAGGATTATCAGATACCCTGTAATTTTAAGATCAAATCGCATAGTTTCACTCTTCTATCATGTGACTACATTGCTATTTACTAAGTTCATTGCAGAGATGCCACAGCAACAACAACTGCCACAGAATTTCCAGGTGGGACTTTAATACCAGAGATTTGAGGCAAGAGTTCTAGTAGCTTGAGTTACTAAAATGACTCTCTGAGAGATTAATAAATTGTATTTTGGTGTACTTTGTAAAGAACCTATTTGTTAAATACCAGCTCAAGGTAAAAGGATGTTTAATTAAAGCTTTATATTCATGAAAATTTAACAAAACAACCAAATTGTTTTACTATAGTTGTGGAACAGTTAACTGAAACTCACATAATGTTTAAGGCTTTTTACCCCAACTCCAGACCCTCTGAAACAACTCCACTTGGTTTAACTTCAAAACTACTATGTTAAACAATTTTTTTAACTTCTGAAGAGCAAGATGCAAATTTTCTGATAACATTTTGCAAATAAAATACTGTCAAAGAATGAATAACAGATTTGTTAATTTTGTAAATGGACAGTATTACCAATTATATAGCTAAGAATTATCTTGCACTCCATGCATGTGAAGAAAAGAAATAGAGTGTTGTGGGGCCAGTTCTTTTTTTGATTTTTGTTTTTTGTTTAGAGTTGGGGGTCTCATTCTGTTTCCCAGGCTGGAGTAGAGTGGCACTATCATGACTCACTACCTCAAACTCCTGAGCTCGAGTAATTCTCCCACCTCTACCATGCCTGGCTAATTTATTTTTGTTTCTATTTTTGTAAGACAAAGTCTCATTCTGTCACTGAGACTGGAGTGCAGTGGTGCGATCTTGGCTCACTGCAACCTCCACCTCTGGGGCTCAAGTGATCCTCCCAAGTGGCCTGGACTACAGGTGCACACCGTGAAGCCTGGCTAATTTTTGTATTTTTTATAGTGACAGGTTTTCACCATGTTGCCCAGGCTGGTCTCGAGCTCCTGGGATCAAGTGATCTGCCGGCCTCGGCCTCCAATTTGTTTTAAAAATTTGTGGGCTGGTTTTTGATGTTTCTAAATAAACTTCATGTTACATCATCATACATAATTATTAGAGAGAATGCTCAACTAAATTGTTATGTTCTTTCCACAGCACAATAGAATTACAGAATAATTCAAAGCAAATACAAATTATTTTCTTAGCCCATCTTCTTAATTTGTAATATTGTCCCAGAATACCCTTTCAGAATAAATTAACATTTACAAACAAGTGATTTTTCAATAAGGATACATTATGAGTGTCAGGTAGAGCAAAGATAAAATACTAAAATTTGTGTAGCAATGTGCAGGGCTGCTTAGATAAAGGTAGGAACCAAATATAATCACCAACTGATGTGATTCAAGAGAAATAAATGTGGACATTCCTGAGTTATTGGGCAAGATTATGGAAATACCGGGTTTTTTCTTAAGGAGTATGAAAAGATTAGGGAAACAGGTAATTTTTTGCAAATGATAAAATATCAAATTAGTGGAATATTAGAATAAATAGCTATGATTGAAGTAGAGAAAGATTGTTTTAAAGGAAGAAAAACTCCTTTTTTTTGTTCCACTCAGTGGAAATGCTTTAAGACTTAGCATCAGGTAAGTTGTAATGTTCTCCCATGTCCACAGCATGTGAACTCATTCACACAGAATATTCAGATACAAATATAGGTTCTAATTGCCAAGTAGTGTATATTTCCCTAGACTTCATTGCAATTGATTTTTTTTAAATGGCGACTTTACAGTATGATCTTACTTCATAAAGGTACATTTTTGGCAGATCCAGGTAAAAAGGAATCATTCATATTTATTATCATTCTGCGTGTTCAGCCTTTTTACTTACTTAGAATCAGTCTCGATTACTTTTAAAAGGACTTTACTAATCTTTCTCTTCCTCTCCATCCTGCCATCACTGACCTGCCTCAATCCTTGTTCAACTCTGTCTTGTTTAAGTCTCATATGTGGATTGTTCCACTGCTTTCTGTCCTCTGCACAGCCATAAGAGCGGTCTATTTAGGATGCAGATCTGTTTCTGTCACCCCTATGCTAGATCCCCATAGTGGCTCCTCACAACCAGCCTACAGCACACATGCTTTTTCTAGAGCAGATTATATTCCTTGTGGGTAAAAGTGGTAGTTGTTTGTCATCTCTCTGCCTTGAGATTCTCAACTCCACCCTAGCAACTTTGAACTTCTTGCAGTGTCCTGCCCTTCCCAGCATCTTATCTTCCCCATGCTGCTCCTTAACGTTCATCCTCTTTCCTTTTCCTCTAACTTCTCCTTTTAGATTCAGCTTCCATGTCACCTCCTCCAGACATTGGTTGAATGACCTTTGTCAGTGAGCCCACGTCCTGAGCAGATCTGAATTACTGCAATTCCATGTTGGGGTGGATGTGTGTGTGTGTGTGTGTGTGTGTGTGTGTGTGTGTGTGTGTGTGTGTGTGTGTGTGTGTGTAGTTAAGTGTCTGCCTCCTCCAGTAAAGTGTTAATTTTTGAGGGACTGGAACAATGTCATACCAATTCAACAAAACTAGAAAGGCTGAAAATAGTTAGTTAAACCATTTCTTAAAAAATATTTTATTTGGCCAGAACCAAGGTACGCAGATGTAAATTCCTGTAAAGCGGCGTTTGCACAGAACCCAATTCAGTTTATAAAGTAGCAAGATTAGGTGGCTTAGATGTATGTCAGTATTTTTTAGTATTCCTTCATTTGGTCTGATTTTTTAGAAAACACTTTCCATTTATTCAATTCTATTTGAGATGTGTGCTTCAATTTTCAGCTAGATTGCAAGAATGACATGGTCCTGCAAAGGAAGTAATTACCTAGGATGAGGACATTTGATATATTTGCTGTTCCTGTGAAACTTGTAAAACTACTTGTTCTAAGAGATTTTCTCTTAAAACGAGATTTTTAGAAAGAGAAAATTCATTAAATAGTTTACTTGTGGCTGTTTTTAAATGCTAATATTTTGTGCTACACTTTGTGTGCTTTAAAAATTCAGCAAAACCATACTTTTTTATGAAAGTAAAAATCCTAGCTTAGTTCTTTCTTAATACTGATAACTGCACCCAACATAGGTGTTAATTTTGTTTTGAAATCAACAGTTTCTATTCTAGGGTTGAACTTCATGTTTTCAGATATGCATTTATTATCAAAAATCAGGCTTTGGGGAAGGTCATTTCCTGTTTTCTTCTCTTTTATGTTTGCAATTATAAATCTTTAGAGAAATATTTCTCCCTATGTTTATGGAGTAACAGTCGAATCATGTTAAATTCATTTTAAAAATTGTTTTCTAAAACCCCCAAAAGCAAGCTGAAATATTTGCAAGTTTATTATTTAAATCTTTAAATAATACATTCACAAATATGCATGCTTTTTAGTCTTTATAAATTATCCTTTTTTAGAATTATTTATAAGTTATTTTAGACAACTGCAGTAAGGGCTTTCTTTGCTTAGCAAGATATATTAAATATTTTTACAAAACATAAAATCACATGTAGAATGACATGTCAATAGAAATTCTGTAATTTCTATTATATGTAAAATATAGTTTTCTCTTTGCTTAGAATTGCCTTTTAAAACATGGAATGTTACTATCTGATCTTTATGTATCTTAATCCTATTGCAAATCTCTTGATTTGATGATACTGCAAAGAACATGCTATGTCTTTCCCGACCCCATTAAGTTTACTGCATTTAAAAGATGATTATAATGCTATTCCATTAAATGTACAAGTTGTTTACAGAGAAAATGTTACCTTTGCAAATTTTATTGTGCCCCCCTCAGTTCAGAAGTGTGGAGGCATACCACTGACCCTTAGCCCACCTTTCAAGTTATTTCTAATATGACTCTTTCTTGGTATCGTTGCTCCAAATAAACTGAACTAGTCAGTGTTTCTCCAATAATTTGTGTTTTCTGCCTCTCTGCCTTTGCTCAACCTATTTTTCCACCTGATGTGCTTTCCTTGGTGTTTGAGTCCAAATCCCAAACATATCATTCCCCCTAACCACATAGGGAGATGTTGACATTCTTGATACTTCCACCATGGGACAGAACTACATATTTACTTCACTTATTTAGTTATTCACTAAATAACTTCTTATTCACTTTGGTCTATGTAGCCAAGTTGTGAGAACTGATATCTGGGATCATTATAATTCACTGTGTGTCTGTCAGTTACCAATAGGCTAAACAGCAGAAGGTAAAGCTAGAATATGTCTTTGTATTGAATCCATTTTTTTTTCAGCGTTTGACATGTATGAATAATACAGATACACTTTGCCAAGACATAGATGTTAGAATTGCCTCTATAGAGTAAAAGAAATACAAACTGCTTCTTTGTGGAAGCTTTGTGTTTTCATAAAGTAGGAAAGTTTAAGTAGATGCAGATTGACATGTTGAAACATTTTGGTGCAACTATTCTTAAAAATGCCTAGAGGTTTTACTGTCCATGTTTTTGTTTTGTTTTGTTTTGTTTTTTGCTGAAACACATCCAATATGATAAATGAAAATTTGTAAACTGTTATCTCTTCTCCTGTAGGATTTTATGGTCCTTTTGAAAAATAAGGTAGGGAAGAAAGTTTCAAAGCAATTATCAGACCTAATATTTAACACAAAAGAGCTGTCAGATTTTATACCCTTATTACATTAATCTGGGAGGTAATTTGTTATACTGTTATAATGTTGTCAGGCTCAAATTCCCTGAAATAAATTGTCAAAATAAGAAGCATAGTATAAGATATAAAAATTTATTATTTTTGGTACTGCTTCTTACCAAAAAGAAATGAGGGGTTTTTTTTCTGTGTGAACATTTAAACAAAAGAAAAAATAAACTATTAAAATGAAGTCTTATGTTTGCATAAATTGATTTTGCAGTAAATATTGAACGAACCTTTACTGCATGACAACCTGGTTAATTTATTTGGAATTTTGATTAAATGAGGCAACAAAAGTTAGAGATATTAAGCACTATAAAAATGAAACTTGGTTAAAATGTCACTTAAAGTATAGCTGCGTTTTTTTTCTTTTTGTCATGATTTATTGAGTGGATCTAAACAGAACCATCTTATCTACCACTGTAAATGTAGCCATTATTATTTTGTATTTTATTAAAGCAGAAACATTAACATGCTTTGAGTACAAATTCTGAAATGGAAAGGATATTTTCTATGTAAGCTGAAAGATTCTAATAAATTTAATATTTTATAAAATATCTTGTTATAGTTAAAATTTGAAAGACCCCTTTCTTTGCTCATGGCCCTGTGGTGGGTACTAAAGTATTTATTATGTGAATAATATATTCACATATATACATAATTTTATAATTGGAGAATCTGAGTCCATATGTAAATATATATATTTACATATTTTTAATCAACTTAAGACTATCAATCTGTAACTTTTTGTTTCTTATTCCCATGCCCAAATTACTTCTTGATGTTAGCTTAAGTGAATGACAAAATATTAACTACTTTAAGTGATAGGTTCTTTAACTTAATTGCTAATGTGGCACCCTAAACTGATGTCATAGTGGCCTTGAAAGCATCAAGGTGCCTTCCAAATATCTGAATGAAAACAAAAGCATAATTTAACCAAAAAGGAGAATGTGACTACTGCAGTTGTTCATAAAAAGAACAGAATAGTTTTGTATAGTAATCCACACCATCTGTGATTATAGTGTCATCTTTATCTATTCCTGCTTGTCAAAAGAGCAATACTTAGACCCACATGTAATAATTCTCTATGCTAATTCACATTCATAAACATGAAGACACTATACCAACATAATCATTCTACCAGTATTATACTTTTAGGGCAAATTTATTAACTTAATTGTTTCTTGGTTTTTATATCAGGGACAAAGATGTTTAGCTAACATAATCATACAAACTATGAGTGTTTGTGCATGTGTGTACACCCACTTAGGCATGTGCACCAACCAAGGTTTTCAACTGGAAATGACAATTAGCTACTTCATAAAAGTTTTGGCTATGCATGCATATTCACAAGCCACCTGCTTTTTAACAGTATTGAACATTTTCACTACTAAGTTGAAAATCTGAATTTTACAAATGTTTCCTATCCTACTGGAGACCAGTGTTGATACATACCCTTTTAACTATCAAGGTAGAAAGCCCAAATTAATTTAGTATAGTTAATATAAATCAGTATTAATTTGTATTGATAATAGGGGTGTTCTATATGTGATCATTGTGTCCTGTGTCCTCATCTGAAGGCATTATCCTTATATGTGTGTATGTTTATGTTTATTTCAGAATTTTAAAAATAACGTTGCTATACTTTACATCTGGATTCAGTAGGGAACGAAACAAAGTTTATATTTGTTAATTGAAATGAATAATATTGAAAACTATCCAGAAATTTCCTTGAGAAAAATTATAGCCAAGATAAAATACTTAAATGTTCAAATTATTTCATGATCCTTGAATCTCCTGGAACTTAAATTATATGTTAACCTGATAATAGTTAACTTAAGACAGAATGTAAACTAGATCCCAGTTATAAATTTTATGTGTACATGTTTAACCATTTATCACACACAGAACTACTTTTTTTTAGAGACAGCTTGCTCTGCCATCCAGGTGGGAGTGCAGAGGTGCAATCATAGCTCCCTGCAACCTTGAACTCTTGGGTTCAAGAGACCCTGCTACATGAGCCTTCTGAGTAGCTGGGACCATCTGTTGTGCCACCACAACTGGCTAATTTTTTTATTTTGCGGGTTGGTCTATAGCTCCTAGTTTCAAGCAGTCCTCCTACCTTGGCCTCCAAAGTGTTGGGATTACAGGCATGAGCCACTGCATCAAGCCAAAATTTCTTGATGAAATCTGAATCAAAAACATTTTGTTTCTACTAGCTATCCAGGGCAAAACATAGTAGGACCGCAGTGATCCTTAATAGTAGCTCTCTTCACTCTTCCTAGATTTACTTTTAGATCTTGCTTCTCAGAAGTCTTTACATTCTTAATCATATGACCTCCTACAATAAGGTTTTTGTTTTATTTCGTTTTTTTTGCCAATGTATTTGTTGATATTTAAATTTGAATTACAACAAAATGACAAAACTTCATGAATTTTATTTTTTTCAAATATTTTTCACATTAAGACATTTTATATGTATTAAGATATGGAATTGAAAAGAGGGTAGAAAAAATTTTTGAAAAAAATTTTGAGGTATAAAAGGGAAACTTCCCTTACATGTTCTTAAAGACATGAAATTACTTTGAATTTTACCCTTTTGCAAAGAGAAGAAAAAGTTACATTTGAGTTTATTAAACAAATACTTTGTTTTGTTTTGTTTTGTTTTGGGAGACAGGGTCTCACTCTGTTGCCCAGGCTGGAGTGCAGTGGCACAATCCACAACTTACTCCATCCTCCACCTCACAGCTTCAAGTAACCCTCCGACCTCAGCCTCCTGAGTAGGAGGGACTATAGGTCCACACTACCTTGCTCGTCTAATTTTTGTATTTTTTGTAGAGATGAAGTCTGACCATGTTGCCCCGCCTGGTCTCCTGATCTCAAGTGACCCACCTACCTGCCTTGGCCTTCTAAAGTGCTGAAATTACAAAATTAAGCCCCTGCACCCAGCCCACAAATACTTTTTTTTTTTTTTTTTTTTTTTTTTCAAACTTTTCCATAGGTTGAGAAACAAATCAAAATGGCAATAGGGGTAGTTACTGTCTTGGCTCAAGTACTTTTCAGGAAGTAATCAGGTTCCTACCATGATATTTTAGAAGACAAAGATCACAATTCTCTAAGAATTTGCAAATATGATATATATAGTTTTTATTAAGTTACTTCTACTTTTTTGACAAATTCCAAAATAATCTTAAAATATAATGTTGATCCATTTTGTCAAACTCCCGTCCTCAAGTCATCCACCCACCTTGGCCTGGCAAAGGTGCTGGGATTACAGGCATGAGCCACCATTCCCAGTGATCAGCTTTCCTTCCTATTAAGATTCTCTAAAAATGAAATATGCATAGAAAATATATCTACTTTCTTAATAATACCTGGCTTGAAGTAGAAGTTATTCTAAAAGTGTGCCTTTGTTGCCTTATTTTTAGGACATTTATTTCAATCCATACAAAAACATCCAAATAATTTGGTCTTGGAATACCATTCATTAGTGAACTAAAGGACTATCCAAAAAAATAACAATCTGGAGTTACACTTGGGTCTTGGAATGGAAATATTTCTAGAAATATAAATACTGTTATTCTCTTTTATCCTGTAATTTTCTTAACACACTGATGGAAGTTTTATGGCCCCTAACAGAGATTTGGCCCAGAAAAGACATGCTTAAACTGAGGGTATACCTCTGCTAAGTCAAAATAAATTGTGAAATCACTAGAAATGACTATAACTTCATGATCTACAAATTGTTTCAAGATGTTTTCTATAAACTTTCACTATTTTTCCTTTTTTGAAATTTTATTTAACAAATATCTACTAAGAACATAACATATGCTCTACACAGATGTTAAGTTTCAAGTCACTGGTGAATATAACAGACATCCTTCCTGTACTACAGAGATTACCCTCTGGTGGAGAAAATAGTAAGAATCAACCATACGAATAAATACGCCCACTAATTTATTCAAACATGCATTGAGTGCTCCCTGTGTTATGGATGTGTACTAGATTTGTGGAATATAGTACCTAAACCCACATTCTGGTATGCAAATGAAACAGTAAGCAAATAAACAAATAAGCTAATATTATCATGGTGGGTGGTGCTATGAAGAAAGATAAAGCTCTAGAAAGGCATAGAAAATTTGAGAAATTTGGATAACATGTTTAGAGTGTAATGGAATGAGTGAGGGAAAGAATAGTAAGAGATGAGTTCAGAGAGATAGGAAGGGGCTTGGTCTTCTACATAAACAGTGCTTGTTATTACAAATTGTGAAGGTACACTGTAACAAATACAAGATGTTAAGAGAATAGATAACTGGGAGCCTACCAGGAATCAGGGAAAGCTTCTGTTAAGAACTGAATTGTATCCCCCAAAAGTTCAAAATTTATTTAACTCTCAATGTAACAGCTAGAAATCAATTAATAAGCTGACATTGGTAAGTTCTTACATTCAAAGTAATTACTGACCAATGTCATTTCTACTTTGTAATTACTTTGAATGTAAATGGATTAAATTCTCCAATCAAAAGGCATACAGTAGATGAATGGGTTAAAAAAATTAAAAAGCAAAAGAAAACAAGACCCAACTGTATGCTGCCTACAAGAGACTCATTTCACCTTAAAAGACACTCAGACTGAAAGTGTAGGAATGGAATAAATTATTACATGTAAATGGAAACAGAAGAGGGGTAACTATACTTATTTCAGACAAAATAGACTTTAGGTCAAAAACTGTAAAAAGAGACAAAGAAGGTTATTATGTGGTGATAAAAGGGTAAGTTCATTAATACAATATAGCAATTGTACATATATATGCACCCAATATTGGAGTATCTAAATATGTAAAGCAAATATGAAGAGATTTGAAGGGAGACATAGACTGCAACAAAATAATATTGGGGGACATCAGTACCCCACTTTTAACATTGGCCATATCATCCAGACATAAAATCAATAAGGAAACATTGGACTTGAATTATACTTTGGGCCAAATGGATCTAACAGACATGTATAGAGAACATTCTACCCAACAGCAACAGAATATACATTCTTCTGAAGGGTATGAATACAGAACATTCTGTAGAATAGATCTTAGGTTAGGCCACAAAACAAGTCTTAAAAAAAATACATCTCTTCTGACCATAGTAGTAGGAAACTAGAAATCAATAACAGGAGGAATTATGGAAAATTAACAAATTTGGAAATTAATTCCCCACATGACTATATTTGGAAATAGGGACTTTAAAGAACTAAGGTAAAATAAGGTCATAAGAGTGGGGCCATAATCCAATAGGACTGGTGTCCTACTTATAGGAAGAAGAAGAGACATTAAGAATAAATGTACACAGAGAAAAGGCCATGTGAGGACACAGCAAGAAGTAGCCATTAACAAACCAAGCAGAGAGGCTTCAGGAGACACCAACCCTGCCAATACCATGATCTTGGACTTACAGCCTCCAGTACTGTGAGAAAATAAATTTCTGTTGTTCAAGCAACCCAGTCAGTGGTATTTTGTTATGGCAGCAATAGCAGACTTATAAAACAGAGTTAACCCCTTGAAAAGAAGCATAAAGGAACAACATGTGCAAAGCAGTTGGCGCATTTGAGAATCTGAAAGAAAGCAGAAACTAGAGATGACACTTGAGAGTGGTGTCTGGGGAGTTGAGAGAGGTAGAGAGAAGCCAAATCATACAACGTCTGGTGGACTCTGGGAAGGATTTTGGCCTTTATTCTAAAGGGCTGACATAATTTGATCTGCATTTTTAAGCATATCCGACTGTGGAGAATTGGAGTAGGGAAAGTATGGGTGCAGGGAGACCTATCCAAAGGTCCCAGGTGATAAAGCACTTTAGATTTGGCATGGTGGCAGTGGAGTTGGAGAGAAGTGGATTGATCTTTAAGAATGAAGTTGACAGAACAAGGATTAATTCTACATTTCTGAATTTTTCTGGAAGGAAGTTGGTGCCATTTTTGAAGTGGAAAACATTGGACTCAATTTTATCCCCAACTTGACAGTTTCATTTTGGCCATGCTGAATTTGAGATGCTTCTGAAACATCCAAGTGGATAATCAGTCAGCAAATGAATCTGGAGCTCAGAGAACAGATGGACTGGGAATGTAAACTTGGGGGTCAAAAGCATATGTATAGTAATCAAAATATGCTACAGTGTCAGTTATCTGTAAACAGGGATTTTGTCTGTTTTGTTCACTGATGTATCCCAAATGCATGGAACAGTACTGGTGCACAGGAGGTACGGAACACATGTTTAAGAAATGAATGAATGAGTGAATGATGAATGGATAGATTACCCAGGAAAGAGTTTGACATAAAAAGATAATAGATCTAGAATAAAACCCTGGGGAACACCTACATTTATAGGCTTGGAAGAAGAGAATGAGCTTACAAAGAACTAGCAAAGGTATAGTCACAGACAGGGAGAGATTCATTTAGTCTGAGGTTCAGGACGACAGGGGAAGAAGACACTTTGAGAAGGAAAGACAATATATCCTCTGAAGTGAGTGGCATGCAGCAGCAAGCCTAGCATATAAATGAACACTTCTGAATCCTAAAAGCTTTAAAATACTTGAATCTGTTTGTCACGGTTGTCAGTCTGTAATAAGATTTAATTTCTTTTGTGTAAGATTTACCTTCGGTAATAGCCTGTTGGAACTAACTTTGAAAGCACATCTCTGACACATTCTCAGCATGAGTGGATGGATATACAATAACATCATCATTCTTTGTATTAGATTATGATCATAATGACAGTTGGGGAAAATGTAAGCAACTAATAGACCACCAATAGCCTTTCTGGACAAGTTCACTTGGAGTATCCTCTCTGGATGAAACCTCAGTAACTTTGCTTTACTAACTCCTGTTACTTAACTCTGTGCTCCCCTATACTTCTGCATAAGAAAAACTTTATTACCTTCATACATAACCACATAATGTCATAATTAAGATTCGGATGAGCAGTAAAACATAATTGTATATCACCACCAGTAAATACCTTCTAAAATTAGATGTTTATTACTTGGCTTTGGTCAGTCTTCCCAGTCTTCCCTTGGGAGATAATCTATGTGGGAACAAAAACACTCTCGCTCCTGTTTACTGCATCCCCAGACCCAAAACTGTGCCTGACATATTGTAGTTGCTCAGCAGTATGTATATAATAAATAAATGAATACATGTTTAAAGTCTCAGGGCAGGAGGTAGATATAAAAATGTTGGTTGGGTTTGAAGTTTAGTCAGAGATGCAGTTCCTAATATTAAATTACACATTTGAAATCCAAGCAAACATCTTGGCTTGCTGACATCTCTAGCTGACTTTTAAGCCCCAGCCCCACACAGGATGTTTTCACATGAAAGCCAAACAGGCACTTTGAACTCAAGGTATCCCCAAAATGATTCTTTCCTTTTCTTCCTGCACCACTCTTCCCCAGCCCTCATACCTTCTCCTCTTCAAGGCTTTTCTTATCTTTGAGAGAAACATCACCATCAACCTGTTCATCTGAGTTACAAAACTTTTCTCCCTTCTTCAGAAATCTAGTTAATTACTAAATTCTATGAATTCAGCTTCTGCAGTTTCTTTCATATCCACCTTCCAAATCACCTGTCTTGGTCCGTAGAATGACTTGCATTTTTCCCAGTAGTTTCAGTGACCTCCTAAGGAGTTATGATGCCTCTAGCCTCTCTCTTCTCCAGTCAGTATTCCATATTGTCAGCTAAGATTTGCTAAAATAAGTAATTGATACAAATTCCCATTAACCAACAATAGAACATCAGTTAAATTCCTTTTATGCGTCTATTCTACGCTTAAGGAGTAAATGCTCGAAGCCTGCAGAGGGTTCTTTGTCTTATAGTTGGGTATGAAGACTAGATAAGCTTATGTCACTGCCCTTCTCAGACTTTACCTTTACAGTAGAATACAACTTAACCAATTAAGATGATATTCCCAGACCTTTAAGTACAGACTATCTTGCCTTTCTAACTTTATCCCATATCATTTCCAAAACCCTAAACACATTCTACTTGGATCCTATGTTGTTTCGGGAGAGTTAGGCACTTCTATCCTGAGTTACACCTTTTTAATCTCATTTCCCTAACTGGGATGTGTTTTCCTTTCCCCTACACACAAGATAAAATGCCATTCATTCTTAGAATCTCAACTCAAATGTTAACTCACCTATGTGCCCTTACCCATTACACAGACTTCATTTATTTCTCTGTAAGAATAATTACATCTGCTGTGGAGCAGATTCTGAGCAACATAGACACATATATTCCTAGTGAGTCCATTCGTTGTTGTTGAAGGCCTCTTATTACTAATACCTAATTAACTATTTTAGGTATCAAGTTCATATCAACCACAGTGTTTGTACGAATTTCCTAGATTCCCTACTTGATGCTCTCTAAGACATTACCCATCATTGTGCAATGCCGCCATAGCTGGTGTGTTCTTTATTTGTAAAGTTACCTGTCTCTGATCTGTAGCAATGGAGGAGCTTGTCATAACCCTTTTGGTAGAAAGGCTAACACCCTCTTTGGAGGTCAAAATGGAAATGGATCCTCCACTAAACTGAAATAAATAAAAAATCCTTTATAGTACATCCCATGCAATATTGTTAAATATTTTGCCTTTCCTTCTCTCTCTCATATGGCTCAGGAAGAGTTGCTTGTATAATTCATGCATAATATTGTGTGGGTTACAAAAGAACATGAAAATATTATTTCATCATGAGTATGGATAGTGGCTGCCTTGAGTATTAATTGATAGCTAAAGTGCTTTCCCTGATGACCATCCAACTCAGTTTAATTGTCAACCGATACATGTCAGAAGTCCTTCATATACTGGATAATTTCTGTCAGTTTCTAAATGATAACTGCTAATGTCAAGGCAGTTAAAAAACAGCAAAAACTTGATTTCCCCTTAATATCCTGAGGATCATATTCATGGGCACCAGGGAGTCTGGGCAATAAATCTGATGGATTTTTGTCATCATATTTAGAGTAAACAAACTAATGCTAGAAATTTTTTCTAACAGGAGATAATAAAGGAAATGGGCAAACAAAAATATATAGTCTCTGAGCCAATTGTTTTTTGTAAACTGGATGAGATTTTTTAAATATAGGCAAGAATTCTAAAATTACACAGTTTGGCTAACTAACATAGTATTTGTTCCTATCATTAATTGTCTTTCAATTGGGCCCAAAATTGGTATTTAATATTTTAAACATTTAAACTGGTGAGTTCACTGAAGAACTCACTCAGTATCTGTAGCAAACAGAATGGCCGTGGCCACATATCTGGGTGCATTTACAGTATGACCAAGCCCAAATCCTCGGCCACATCCCTAAGGGAATCTGGGTTTTACCTTGCAAACTTTGGCTGCTAGGCACAGTTACAGAGCCTTGTTATGCTGTAGGCTCTCAATAAAAATGTTTGCCCTGGGTTATTATGAAAGTTTTCTTGGTACAGTGATTCAGACAAGATCCTGAAGTTTAGTGTGAAAATACAGGAATGAGCAGAAGGATCCAATTCCAAATGTTTCTGAAGTCAGCTCATGCCTTCACATAACAGTGAACCACTTTGTCCCTCACTGAAACAAAAAAGGTGAACATGTAATTTACTTAGAAATATGGATGCATCTAAATTTTAAAAAGGAAAATCATTTAAAATATGACATTTATAAAGTATCTTAAAAATAATATTTGGTTTTATACTATGGTATTTTAATGATAAATTCAATTATATATAATCTGAATATTTTAATATAATCTCAATTTTTTATCTTTTAGAAAATATTATATCTAAGTATAATAATTTTCCTTTATTATATATATCAAAATTCAAATGTTTGTGATTGATGTTTATGTTATACTTTTTACTGTTATATATAAAATTGTGAAACTATATCTGAGATCATGATTGAGCACCTATTTCAAGGCAATAAGAACTCTTGTAGTCTGTTTAGGTTAATAAATACAGTGGGATATTTGTCTCAGAAAACTAGAGTTCGCATTCGGAAACATGGTATTTGTATGTAGCATAGACAAAATCATTTTTTAAGTTTTAAAAAATAGATATTTCACAGAGTGCTTTTAGTTCATATGATTTACAACAGGTTAAAAGATAGTTGGTGAGCTCATTTTAATATTTTTATACATTACCTTCTCCAACTTAAAACTTTTGCACTCTTAAACATTCCATACTTTCTGTTCTTTTATTTAAAGCAAACAGTCTTTATAATAGATGTGCACCTTTTAAAGAAAATACGTTACTATATTTATAATAACTTAGGACAATAATTCTAGGAATGTCACCTAATACAACAAACATATTCTAAAGAACTCCTAAATTATATTAAAACATCGAGAAGTCCTAAAATTTGATATTTGATGTAAACAAATCAGATAGTGAACTACATGTGCATATTTTAAAGAAAGACCTGAAGCTTAAAACAAATGATCTGAAGGAGTAGCTGTGGGGAAAAAAAAAAACAAAAACAAAAAGAAAACTGAATATAAAGAATCAGACTATATCAATTACAGGCTTTCCCATAGCCCCTCTAAGGGACAGATTTCCATTATATTTTAAGTTTTAGCACACTGTATCTGACTGTGGATTATTTTGACTCTACTATTAAAATTATATTTTATTTCTAAATGTATAATTTTTGAAGGTTTTCAGCAACATTCTACGTGTAATTTCTTTAGAAAATAATAATGTGATGAAATAAAAGTATTTTAGGAATGTACCTTTAAAGTGTAAGTATAAAATACTAAGATTGAAGAACACATACATGAAATTAGACAATAGGATTTGCTCTTAACAATAATTACTCTGGTAAGCTTTCTACTTAGGCCAGTGATAATATTTTAGAGTTCCTCTTCTAGATTTCCCTTTATAATCAAGTTATGAACCACATAAAAATTCCTAATATGTTATAGTTGCATCTTGTTCTTAATTCAGATGTCATTGCTCATCTTGATTATTTATGTTATCATAAAAAATTCCAACTGATTTTTTTCACAGGCTGCCAAAAATAAAATTTGTCTTTTAAGTTTATTTAAAAGAATAGGACATACTTCTGATAAAAGTAAAAATTGATTTTGAAATATTTAAATGGCATGAGAATAAATGTATAACTTCAAAAAGTGACTCATACAGGAAAGCAATTATTTATATGTGTAAGGCATGGTATGTGTGGTCATACTTTTTATCTATCATGAATGAATTACCATATTAACATGAAAAACTATTCTTAGCATCAAGGAGGCATTTTTTTTAAATTCCTGGTTTTAAGTTCATTTGCTTAGTTGAATATTCATTTGGCTTTTGCAATACCAAAAGCAGTGGGTGAAACCTGGCTCTAGGGGCTTCTTCATGGTCTTTAATTATTTCAAGAGAAGAGAAGCTTTACTTTTTATCAATTAACCTTGGGTACCATATTTTGCATAGAAGATTGAATTTTTTTTTTTTTAACACAGGTAAGACTGGTTTAGTGACATATGTCTGTATATAGTAGGTGTTTAATTACTATCTATTAAGTGGATGTTGGCTATCAGACACGAACTGTCATATTTAGGTTTTCTGACATTTGAGAGAAGTATTCACCTTTGGTGAGACAAGAGAGAAGATTGTGTTTTCACAAAAGCACCCTTTAGAGAACAGACTGCAGGGTTGTGTATTTATACAGTGACGTATAAACTTGCTCACCTCTAACCACTGGTTCCTCAATGCTATCTCAAAGCAGCAACTTAAATTCACTTATGCATTTGATCAACACAATGTTTATTAAACACCTATTTCGTGCGAAAGAGTCTTTCAGGGATGGAGAAAACAGAGCTCCTATGGAGTTTGCATTCTAATGGAGGGAGTGATAATTCTCAAAGATATTGACATTTATTTGTGAGCATGTTTCTGATTATTGACAAAAATGTGAGTCATCATCTCAATGTAGTGGAATCTCACTGGCATAATCTGATTAGCTTCATTAACTGTCACAGCAGAAAGTGCCAGTTATCTAGTTTGAGCAAATCTAGGCAATTTGAATGTCTAACACCTAGTCTTCTTTCACCCATGTTGTAAATGGCCAGCTTAAGAGGAATGGTTGAGCCAGTCAACAATAAGGAATTGTGTATCTTAAAATTGCTAGAAGAGGGGATTTTTAATGTTCCCACCATAAAGAAATGATAAATGTTTAAGGTGATGATATGCCAATTACCCTGATTTGATTATTATACAATGTATATATGTATTGAAACATACTGTATTTCATAAATATGTACAATTATTATGTGTCAGTTTTTAAAAAAAAAAAATGTTTTAAAAAGAGAGAGAAATGGTTGACCACTCTAGATTTCACAGGAATTAATTACCAAATAACATATCATGAGAGAACATTTTGGGTGTTAATAGCACATGTATTATCAGTATGAGAACACTTAATGTAGGTACAGTCTTTAATAAAGCCTTTATTCATTCATTTGAGGCTTTGAGGCTCTTGATCTTAGCATTAACCACATATTTAAGGGGTAGTAGGCACAACGTAAATTAAATCATTAGTTTAGAATCCGTCTCCATGAGGCTTGCCTGTAGATTTTATTATGATCCATCTGAGCCACTGAAATAAAAATTGAGTGAATACTTTTGTTTATATATATGCATTAATGCATTTCCCCAAATGCCTGAAAAATATTTCTAGTACTAAGGAGATTTTTGAAAAATTTATTTGTTAAGAACCATTTGTTTAGTTGAATATTCACTCAGCTTTTAACAGTACAGTAGTACCAACAGTAGTTAGATTTCTGCCTTGGAGTCTTCCACAGTATGACCTCACACATCTCTTTCTCCCAAGCATCATCTGCTAGCGATTAGATGCATATGTCTAAGAGGGCAAGGATCCTACTCTCTATAGCTACCCCAAGAGCATACATGCCTCATGTGTGAGGTTCATTTACATTTTTACAAATTGACTTTGGTGAAGAATTATGAAGAGCCCTCAATTCTTTATTCTGTATAGCTAAAATTTTGCCTTGAATGACTTTCCTGAAAAACTGAGGTTGCCCTGGCAGCCAGTATTTACTGATTTCAAATTCCTTTAGAAATCCATGATCTTCTAAGAAAGTTCCTCCAAGCTGACCCTAAGAACGTATGAATAGGTAATTATGTGACAATGTCTGCCTCTCCCTTTGCTGGTCTGCGTGTTCTGCTTGCCAGATTTCCACCCGCAGTTGGTGGCATTAAGCAGTAGCTGCCTTGTCTGTATCTTGGTTTTCACTTGGAGATTCAGGAGCTAAGCCAGGTCTTAAGACTCTTCCTTTCTGCTCTATCTCCAGCCTTATTTGAAATACTTTCACATATTTGGGGTACCAGGACAAGGAGGACTAAACAAATGACAGTTTCTTCTCAGTTTCCATTATTGGTTCCATTTTAAGCCTGCTATTGTATATCAGTTGCTCTTTTTGCATTGAAATCTAAAGGTAGTCTAACTTTGTTTTATAAAAATAACTCCTAAGAAATCGTTCGAACATGGATGTAAAGTGCTGTCAGTGTAAAGAGAGAGGTATTTATATTTAGCATTTATTTATGTATTCAATAACTGTTTACTGAGAATCTCCTATTTGTTGGGATCTGCGGGGCATAAATAGATAAGATATAATTCTACTTCCTTAGAACATGCAGTCTAAATGGGAAAATTCTAATCTTGCCCTGAACCAGCAGGAATCTGAATGCCTGTTGAGATTTTTAGACCAACTTTTTTGGTGGAAAAGTGTTCTTCAGTGTTCACTGTGAGGTATATTTTGAAAGACTGACAGTGTTCATTGAGGTGGAAGATAGAGGCAGAGATCTCTCTGGCATTAGACATTCCTTGCTGTTTTCATTCTACCTGCTGTTACCAAAGATTACTACACTCAGAAGCCCCTCTCTCATCGGTTTCTCTGAGTACATCCCAATATTCTAAATAATGGTGAAATAACAGGAAAAAATTTAATTAACAAAGTTCAGTTATGTACCAGCAATATTTCATTTAATTTTCTGAACTGTGAGATGATATAGATACTTGGCTAGTGAAAAACCTGGACACTAGATGGCCAACCCAGGATTCAAAGTCAGGTCTATGTGACTTCATAGCCTTGCACTTTTAAAGTCCTAATTTTGGGGCTTCCTGCTTAGATATCCTTCTCTGTGCCAGTGACACCTATTCTTGGCAGTCGTGGCCCAATGAACCCTGTGTGGGTAGCTAGGAAGCTCATAGGTTCCTCTCTTGTCTGTCTGGTAACTCCATTGCTTTCTCAAACAACTCTCCAGGGATTGGACAGTGCAGTGTTGCTCTCTCAGCACCAACTTCAGAACTCTGTAGTGTAGGCAGTTCTCTAGACCACTCCCGAGGCACTTACTCAGGGACTGACACCTAGACTTGGGGCCTCCTGTCTTGATATCACAGAGCTGGAGTCTTATCACCAGTGTCTCAGGTCATCGAATAATTTGGCAAAATCTCATATTCCCCTTCATCCTCATCTTCCTATGCCTGATACATGCACTAAACTTTGGTGGGTACTAGGCAAACATTGAGTCAATGTTAGAGAGGTGACCCGCTGACATATCTGTTGGGCATGTATGCAAGGCAGTGTTCATCATCATTCCACCATGTGGCCTCTCGCAGTGTCCTTTGTCCCACACTGAGGAACTTCAGACACTGCTTTTGAGTCACAGTGTCTCAACTTTTTGTAGTTTCAGTATATCGCCCTTGCTTTTTGCTGCTATAAGGGCACAGTCCACTTAAACTTCTGGTAAGTTAGCTGCTTTTAATCTGCCATGAAATGGATATTCATGTGTTAGAAAGCTTTTTTATATTATACTTAAAAAGAGATGAAAAAACTTACAGAGAAGGACTTCTCTATGAATTAGTGCATTTGTTGAAGTTTTGAATCTACCAAATTATTTGTTGCCTGTTCTAAGGGCATTTTTGCTTCCTCCGTGGCCCTCGTCTATATCATGTTATTTGTGTTGCCGAGTCCTTGGAAAAACTGATTGTGAAGGCTATTTTCTTTTCCCTAGTTCCCACAGTTTCTAGACGGGGTTTTAGCATGTGATTTCCTGGAGTTTCTTTCCTACTTAGCCATTTTTCAGCCAAAGAAGTTTCTGCTAACATGTAGAATTCCTTCTACAAGGAGTCCATGCTATCATCAGTGTGGAGTGATACGTGAGTCTTAATTACTGTACTCATAAGACTCCTAGAAATGAACAAGATATTTTAGAGATTAGTTTGTCTCGTCTTCTTATTTTCAGATTGAGAAAATGCAGACCATGGAGATTAAAGGATTTGTTCAAAGTCCCAGAGATAGTGGGCTCCAAATCAGGAGAAAAATCCCAACTTCTAGCTCTAAGTGCGTTTCTTTTCCCTCTCTCAGTACTTATTTCTTCTTCTTCTTAAAAAGAATAAGGAATATCTATTAAATGATTATAGATTTTTTATTTAAGCTTTTGAGTAATTAGTCTCCTATAGGTGAGCATTCTTTGGAAGACAAAACAGCAAAGCCAAAACTGTATGAATTTAGAAGCCAGACAGACAATAACCAGATAGAGGTTCTATCATTTTCTACCTGTGTAATAATGGAAAAGCTATTTAATCCTTCTACATCTCAGCTTTCTGATTATAACATCAACATATAGGGTTACTGTGAGGCTTAAAAAATTAATATTATATAGTGCTTAAAACAGTACCCTGCCTATAGTTGGTATTCAGTCATTGAGATGTGCAATTCTTAGATGGCTTCTTCCCCTTTATCAGAAACAGGTAATTTTTTTTTCCTTTATGTTTAAAATAGTGAATTTTGTTGCATTATTATTATTTCAGATTTGTGATAAATCTTACAAACTAGTGTGTAAACAAGCTTAAAATATACATTTGATTTTTACATTTTTTTTTTTTTGAGTCCTGATCTCATTCCCCTCATGGACTGGGGAGGATTGTCAGTTTATGAAGACATTTACATGTCATGGCCCAGAATTTCCCAATGCGTGATCTTAGACCACCTGCATCAGAATCATCTGTGGAGATTGTCTAAAGAAGATTTTTGGATTCCATAGACCCATAAATACTTGCAGATCCAGTGATGAAGGGGCCCATGAACTTCTGTGTTATAACAAATGTCAAATGTGTTTTTATACACTAATTTTTGAGAACTACTGCTATAGATGAATTGCCAGTTAAACTCCAGATTACCTGACCAAAAATATTACTTTAATCATGCTACTTACCTATTTAAATAACCTTCCATATCTCTCACTTGTCTTCAATTGGGCAAGGAGGGCCATCAGGCTGTGTGAACCTGGCTGTCCTACCTTATAGTAGGCTGAAAATGTGCCCCCAAAGATGTCATGTGCTTGTCCTCAGGGTCTAGGAATAGGATACCTTATTTGGCAAAGAAACTTTGCAGATGTGCCTAAAGATCTTGAGATGGGAGGTTTAACCTGTTTTATCTAGGTGGTCCGAGTGTCATCACCAGGGACTTCATAAGAGAAGGACAGGAGATTCAGATTTAATATATGATGACAGAAGCAAGAGACTGGGTGATACAGGGAAGGGGTCCTGAGCCAAGGAAGCTGAAAAAGGAAAGGAAACTGATTGTCCTTTCAGAGTCTTCAGAAGGAGCTAGACCTACTGGCACCTTGACTTTAGTCCAGGGAGGCTGATTTTGGACTTCCGACCTATAAGCTAAAACAAGGCATACTGTAACTTTGCTCCACTTCTGTCCACTAGTTCTATGGAATTTTTGAAGTTCTGAATAAAACCTTTCTCCTGTCTAAAAGCTTTCCTTGACCCTCCCAGCCAAGAGCTATTTCCCCTTCTCTGAAGTTCTAAAGCAATCAGTATCTCTGCAATTTAATGTGCATCCATTTATGAAAAGCTCTGTCTAGGAGTAGTTATATGCAAGATCTTTCCAATCAGAACACCTGGGTTTAAATCCTGATTCTGCCACAACTACCTTGGGAAAATTTCTTAGAGTCTCCAAATCTCATTGTCTTCATTTGTATTTATCTCAGCAGTTGGTGAAGGTTAGAGATGCTCCACCTCGAAGTGAACTGACATAGTGGCTGAATCAGAGTAAGAACTTCACACATGTGGCAATCATGGGAGGCATTGTTCATTCGGCATAGTTGGGATTATTGTGATAAACATAACAATTCAGACCATGTCATTTACATTTTATTAATAATATATTCATGTTTCTGTTTCCCTGTTAATTCCATGAAATTAAGCATTATAATAACAATAACAATAATAGTAATGTAGTGTAGTGAAAGAAGTATTGGGTTTTGGTAGACTTTTTTGAGACAAGCAAGGTCTTTCTCTGTCACCCAGGCTGGAGTATAGTGGTGTGATCACAGCTCACTGAATCTTTGACCTCCTGGGTTCAGGTGATCCTCCCACCTCAGCCTCCCAAGTAGCTAGGACTACAGGTGTGTGCTACTACACCTGGCCAATTTCTGTATCTTTTGTAGAGATGGAGTTTCATCTTGTTGCCCAGGTTGGGCTCAAGCAATCCTCCCACCTCAGCCTCCCAAAGTGCTGGGATTGCCGGCATGAGCCACCACGCCCAGCCCGATTTTGGTAGACTTTTTGTTTCAGTTCTAGCTTTGAAATTTACTGAAATGTGGAAAGAAAAAAACTTGATTTATTTATATTTAAAATGGAAATAATAATGGTATTTACTCTTAAAAATGATTTTAGAATTAAGATTTCAGGATTAAAGACTTAAAGTACCTAACACATAGTAAAAATTTAATGCCTGTTAACTATTATTAGTAGTAATTAGTATTTAGTTTTCATTGTTTCTATTCTATACTGTGAATCTTGATATACCTTTTACTTTATATATGGCAATAATTTGAGAAACAGGAGGAAGAATACTGGATAAATATCTAATATTTAATGTCATGCTTTGCTATCATCTGTGTTATTTATATATATATGTATATACACATATATGTGAATATACATATATATGTATATATACATATATATATATCTCACTGACAGGGTCTGCCGTTGGAGCAATGCTCATGCTATGAAAGTGTGCAAGAAACACATAAAAACTGCCTAGGAGCCTCTCTTCTTCCTTCACTTTTTTCCTTTTTCCTACCGTTCTTTCTTTCATCACAGGTGATTGTATAGTTTGGTATCTTAAATGCTTTTAAATCCATTGGGTTTTAGAGCAATTTTTACCAAAAAAAAATAAAAAAGTATATGATTCATCCAGGCATGGTGGCTCATGCCTGTAATCCCAGCACTTTGGGAGGCCTAGGCAGGTGGATTGCCTGAGACCAGGAGTTCGAGACCAGTCTGACCAATATGGTGAAACCCCATCTCTCCTAAAAGTACAAAAATTAGCTGGGAGTGGTGGTGTATGCCGGTAGTCCTAGCTACTGAGGAGGCAGAGACAGGAGAGTTGCTTGAACCTGGGAGGCAGAGGTTGCAGTGAGCTGAGATCGAACCACTGCACTCCAGTCTGGACGGCAGAGCAAGACTCTGCCTCAAAAAAAAAGAAAAAAAAAAATCTGTGATTCAATACATTGCCATTCATCATTACCTTTCCTTTACAACCCTTTGTGCTATTTTAGTGCAGATGAGAACTCTCCTATCGAAGCTAATTTGAAATCATTTTTCAAATGAGAGTTCATGAGCTACTATGCTAAAATTAAGGTCTATTACATCTTCTGCACTTCCTTTGTCTGCTAATGTTGTAATATGATTTTAAAGTAATTTTCTTTTGACATGCTTTGCTTTCTTATTTAGAAACCCAGGCTTATTTGCAAGTGTGTTATCTCTATAGATGTTTATGTATTTTATGTAGATGTTTTCTCTGTGGTTTTCTCCCTAATTATTTTAGAGAGACTTGGAATTACTCATTTTTATATAAGCCATATAAAATAGCTCCATGTGACCAAGGAAATACGGTACAAAAATGCCAGGAAAACTTGGTAATAGCACTACTTTTGTGGTTAAAGGCTAGGAAGGGCAAATCAAGCCAATTCCTATAAGAAAAAAAAGTATACTTGAATATACTAAATAGATCCTCCTTGTCATTTAATATTTTTAAAGCAAAGAAAATTTACCTTTTCTTTTTCCTCTTGCTTCTTTTATTCAGAGAAAGACATAATTTTATAAATAACTTACAGGATTAAACTTACCTGAAAGGCAATTGGGAGTTTCCCCCCTGATCTGTGGGGGATAGTCAGTTCTTTGTGTATTCTTCCTAGAATACAAAAGGGGTAATTGCAGTGGTTGGAAGCTCTCCCTGGAAACTTTGTCTAGTAGCCCAGTGCCTTGGAAATTGTTCATTTTGCTTTGAGGAGACATTCTGACTCTGAACTTATACACACATACCACGTGTGAATATTAATATGAGAAATGGAGGATTCATTTGACAAACTATAAAACATTGGCTCTCTTGATAGATTTATGCCCCTTGTGTCCCTCCTTACCACCATACATGAGTGCCATGGCTGAGAAGTGAAAGTCAGAACTGAATGAAGCTCATATTACTTTATAGACTTGATGACCTGTGGTTTCACTCATGAATAAGCAACAGCTCATGCTTGTACAAAATGCCTGTATGTCTGGGTCTCTTTTAGTTAAAAAGAGGTATTTTAAGTCAAATAGAAAAATATTGTTTAACTTACCGTAGGCTTCAGTGCAGAAATACAAGTTATGTTTTATTTTATAACATGGTTGTATTAGAGAAGGGAAACCATATACAACTCAACATAATTCTAATAATGTATTGGTTCATGCATGATAAAATTAACCACATATCTTAAAGAATACACTACATTAAAAATGTATTTCTTATGTATTAAAGTGAGGATGTATTTATTACTTAGAATTTTTTCTCTGTTTTTCCCCTAAATGTGGTTTCTTAAAAAAAAAAAATCTTAATAGAGAACTTGGTATCCTTTCAAATAGACTTTTAATGCAGTATGAAATTATATTATAATCTAGCTAATGACAAAATCACATTGTTATATTAATTCTTAATATATATATTCCCCAAATCTGTAAACTCTTAGTATCTTTCATGCAGATCAAGTCGTAGTCATTTTTCCTATGCTTATACAAGTTTCCCCATATTAATCACTGCTTTGGGGGGAATTTATTAGATTAATTTAAAAGTATTGTATGTGGTGGGACATGGCTTTTTTGAAGAAGTGTAGTAGAAAAAGAGAATTTCTATGGGAATTATTTTTAAAGTTGAGACTTTAAAACTCACAGAAGTAGAGAATAGAATGGTGGTTGCCAGAGAATGAGGGAGGGAGATAGAATGGGAAGGAGGTGATATTGAACCAAGAGTACACAATTTCAATTAGCGAAGAGGAATAAGCTTTAGTGGTCTGTTGTGTAGAATGGTGACTATAATAAAAAATGCATTATATGCTTCAAGCTTGCTAAAACATGAGATTTTAGATGTTTTCACCACAAAAAGGTGGTAAATATATGAGGTGGTGGCTTTAATTACCTTAATTTAATCATTCCACAGTGTAAACATTTATCCAAGCGTCACATTGTCTCCTATAAGTATATATAACTATTACTTGTCAATTAAACATTTTAAAATGATTGTGTCTAATCACCAAAGATAGTATGCTTCTTTTATTCTTATTAACAACATCCATTTTGAATTGGAATATTTGAATTTTATAGTGAAAATCATCTACAAAATCAGCCATACATTTATCAGATAGTTTATAACAAAAATAGATGCATCACAGTCATAGCTTCCTTAGCACAGTTTTTTGAAATGACTTACCCCCAGAGTAATTTACAGGCAGAATAAATGGATTCATTATATATAAAAATCCTCATCTCACATTATCTAAGAAAAAAATTTGATGTTTGGTAAAAATATTTTAGTTCACAATAATATGAGCCCTTACATTTATCAGGAAAAATCAGGTATTTGCAATGTATAGATAAAAATCTGTTTTTTAATATTGTCATGTTCTCTTAACAAACACCTTCTTTTCATAAATTTTAAAGTTTAATGTAAACAGGGCACGTTTAAAAAAACCTTGTGAAAGATGACTGCCAGTGCAGGCTTGGCAAACGGGAAGATGAAAAGATGATTTAAAAAGAATGGAGAACAGATTGTGAATGTTACTAAATAAATGCAAAGGAAATTTAATACTCTCTTTAATTCTCTTTTGTAGTTAAAGGAAAGAAAGAACAATGAGGAATAAAATAGAGAGGTTACAAAAAGCAGGAGCAAAGACAGATGAAAGCCTTAAGTTCTAATGCTTTAAAAAAAATTTTTTTAATTTTTTTAGAGATAGGGCGTCACTGCTGGAGTACAGTGGTGTGATCAAATCTCACAGCAGCCTCAACCTCCTGGGCTCAAGCAATCTTGAGGCTTTCTTATTAAAGATAAACTGTTCAGATCATTCTTAGTTGTGATATGCAGGAAAGTGATTTTTTTTTTTAAATACAAGTCAGTTGGCTAACTACTATAATAATTCAGTCCTTAAACATGAAAATGCTTTCTTGAAATTGAGTAAATGTAACCATTAATTTTAAACCATGAAGAACCGTATACCCCATGTAGCACAGCAGGGTCTCAGTATGACCTGCCATGGGGGCAAGAAGGATGAAAAGTGAGAGGTGTTCTAAGCAGTAACTTCTCACATAGTCACTTTTAGCTCCTGAACCAGAGATTCCTACTTTTCATCTTGATCAAGATTTATGGGGAAATTAAAAATGCAGAAAATGTCAAACCCATCTCTGAAGTATGATTCCCAGTTTGTGTAAGATTGTCATTTCATAATATCTAAACATTATTCTTAATATTAAATAAAAAATGTTTTCACATGAAAATTCAGTGGTAGCATTTATGTACTTAGTGTCCGTCCCTCTCAGAGAATATCCCTGTTGTTTTCTGAGGGGCAGCTACTTTGATTTCACAGTTTTTCTGGATTGTTTTTACTTTTGTAGACATATAGCAATGATTTATAATTGCCTCTAAAATAATTTAGACTCAATAGCTAGCAACTGGTTTTCCTTCAATAATGCCTCAGGTTCCTGGATTTCTATGTTAGTTAACTGTTGCCACAATAATAATGAATAATATATTACCTAAGCCTGAGGGGCATTCAGGAAGTATGTATTTCTTCCTCTCAGGTTGGCTGGGCTCAGCTGAGATGTGGCTGATCTAGGTTGCCTTTGGCTGGGCTTGGCCTTAAGTTGCAGGTTGGATCTACGTCTACTGCACCTTGATTTCATTCTTCTTGAACCAAGAGCTCTATAAGGCAGAGTCTTCCCATGGCCTTAAGTTTCAGGTTGGGTCTACATCCACGGCACCTTTCTTTCATTTTTCTTGGACCAGGAGCTGTATGAGGCAGGGTCTTCTCATGGCAAAAGGCAGGGTAAATGCACCAAAGCCCAACCTGGCAATAGCATTTTAATCCTCTGCTAGTGTACTTCTGCTAACGCACTGCTTGTCCGCAAAAATCACATGATAAAGCATAATATCAGTGAGGATGGAAAATACCCTTTGATTCTAGTCGTAGGTTATGCAACGTCATATAGCATATGTTATAGCTATGGGAAAGAATAGACAATTAGCAACAATTATGCAATATACCATGTTCCACCTTCTAGATCACAATTATTCACATGCCACCCACACACAAAATAGCTTAGTTCTGTCTCATATATAAATATAATTTTAGGAAATTCTCATACTTTTAATCATGAGTATGAAATCAAGTTTAAACTCTAGGATCTTATTATTTATATCTGTTCCAGATGCAGTTTTTGATCTGGAGGCTTGTGAATTTAAGACAAGTTATCTAATGCCCCCCAGCACATACTCCCAACATGTAATAGTGGAGTACTGTGGTCTGTGTGCCACTTACTGTCCACACCTTTTGAATAGAATGTTCATTGTGATTATCCTGTGAACACTCCATTCAAAAAGGGGACAATGAGAGGCACACAGCAGTCATTGGTCCATAGCAATTCTGAATATTGCTAGGTTTCCCAACCCTGGAGGAAGGTGATGTTCTTTGGTTAGGTATTACTTCTGTTCCCTGGTAATTAGCTACAGAGAAAAAGAGGTTGTATCAACACTTGCCTTGGTGAATGTATTCAGAAGCCATCAGGGTCTTCAAGACAAGCAAAGAAAAAAATTTCCTTTCATTTTTGATATTTTCTATACTTCATTAATATGACATCCCCTGGTACATAATCACGTAGGTCTTGAGATTTGTAAAGTTCTCAATGATATTTTCTTTCTTTATCTTACTTATTTATGTTTTTGACTAGGTAGCATATTTTAATGACCCAGGCATCAAAAAGTATCCAAATGTATAGAGTGAACATGTATTTTCCAATATATTTCTATTTTTCTTATCTTTTTTTTACACATACAATAGTGGTATACTATACTGTGTAATGTTCTTTTTCACTTAATTATATTATAGATTTTTCCATATCAGTGCATTAAGAGCTCCCTCATTTTTGGGGGCTAATATTATTCCATTTAATGGATACACCACTATTTTATTTACTCTGTCTCCTATTAAAGGACAATTAAGATGTTTCCAGTGTTTTTCTATTATAGATAATTGTTGTAATGAATAATCTTGTATGTGTGCCTTTTCACACATGGGTTAATATTTTTGTAAGAAAAAATTATAAATGTGGAAATGTAAGTCAAAGCATTTATGAGTTTTTGTTTTTTGTCACCCAGGCTGGAGCGCAGTGGTGCAATCTCAACTCACGGCAACCTCTGCCTCCTGGGTTCAAGTGATTCTCTTGCTTCAGCCTCCCAAGTAGCCTCCTGCCACCACACCCAGCTAATTTTTGCATTTTTGGTAGAGACTGGGTTTTGCCGTGTTGGCCAGACTGGTCTCAAACTCCTGACCTCAGCTGATCCTCCTGCTTCGGCCTCCCAAAGTGCTGGGATTACAGGTGTGAGCCACCATGCCCAGCCCGGTTTATGAGTTTTTAATTTTAAAAGAAACTACTGAATCGTCTTCAGTAGAATTTCTAACAGTAATTATTCCCAACAATAATTTAAAGAGGGCTTCTTTATCTACAATCTTGTCAACAGTGTTATTAACCAACTTTTGAAACTTGCTCAATGAAGTGAAAATAAAGTTGCCTTTCCTTTTTATGAATGAGAGAGAACTTATGTATCAAAGAAGTTCTGTTATTTTTCTAAACAAATTTATTTTCTTATGCTGGGCCTATATTTTATTGGATTGTTAGCTTTTGTCTTACTGCCTTCAGTAGATATTAGGGCCAGGCACAGTGGCTTACACTTATAATCCCAGCATTTTGGGAGGCCGAGGTGGGAGGAAGCTTTGAGGCCACGAGTTTGAGACCAGCCTGGGCAACATAGTAAGATCCCAACTGTACAATTAAAGAGTTAGCTGTGTATGGTGATGTGAACCTGTGGTCCTACCTCCTCAGAGGCTGAGGTGCAAGGATCACTTGAGCCCAGTAGTAAAGGCTATGGGTGAGCTATGATCATACCACTGCTCTGTAGCCTGGGTGACAGAGCAAGACCCTGTCACTATAGTAAATAAATAAATAAATAATAAGTGAGTATTTTGTAGGAGCTGCATATATACCAAGGAAATTAGTCCTTTTTAGATTAATTGAATTGTAAATGTTTTTCATATTATTTATTTTGCTTATATTTTTAAAGACTACTTAGAATGTTTTTTGTTTTTCTTTAATATGGATTAATTTGTTCATTTTTCTATTATGGCTTTTAGATTTTAGGTAACTGAAAGGCCTTGCACCACTTTGAGGTTATAAAAAGAATTCTCCTGTGCATTTATTCTAGTACTTTTGTTATTTTGCTTTGTTACATTTACTCTCTGATCCTTTCAGAATTTGTTCTGGTGTAATGTAAGATATGGATTCAACTTCTTTCTGTATGGCCACCCCGTTGTCTTAGCACCATTTATTGTATAGCTCATCTTTCTATAGAGGTATGAAATGCCACTTTTATCATATACCAAAAGTTTGTGTATGTTTTGTATCTGTAACTATATTTTGCTTCTTAAATTTACATCTTTATTCATACAGTAGCTCCATATCAGTTTAATTACTGAGGCTTTACAGTGTTTTTATGTGATAGAGTTACTCATTCTTCATTACACCTTTTTCAGAATTCTCCTGGCTGCTCTTCTTTGTTTCTTTTTCCATATAAACTTTAGAATGAGTTTATTTTGTTCTGAGAAAAAAAATGTATTGACTTTCAGGGTGCCATTACATGTACAAATTAGCTGTGAGAAGATGAATGTTTTTATGGTACATTTTCCTATCTAAGAACATAGTATGCATTTCTATTTATGTGTTTTATGTCCCTTAGAAGCATCTTAAAAGCTTTCATCATGTGGTTCTTGCATATTTCTCATTAAGTGTTTTTCTCTTTCTGATTCTATTTATGGCTTAGCATATGTGATACTGAAAATGAAGGACTCTAGCGGTTTTAACCCTGGCTCTACCTCAAGATTCTCACAGATTAGAAAGAACAGATAGATGTTATAAGTAAGCAGATGAAAGTTTTAAGTGAAAATGAGGGGACAGGTGGGTAGAGATAGCATATTGGGTGCTAACCGGTTTTTGTCATCCTATCCAAGGAAAGCCACCAGATTTGCCTGGCACACACAACATGGACAAAGCACAATGGAGACAGAACGGTCTCAGAAGGCAAAGCAGTTGTCATTTAGAAGCAGAAAAGCAGTGGATCCAAGAATTTTTATTAGGCTTTGCTCCATATAAAAGCTATCCCAAATAACAGAGTCTTTCGACACAATAAAGCTTTATTTTTCTTTCATGTAAATGAGTTATGGTTATAGGCATCCTAACATTGGATGGGAATATGATTCAGGATTCTTTTTTCTCCCCATTACTATCCTTTGTATGTGATTTCCATCTTCAAGTTTGCTTCATGGTTTATGATGGCTGCTCAAAGCTCTCACAAACATGCACATTTCAGTCATGAGGACAAAGGAAAGAGGAGTAAGCAATTACGTTTGTGCCTTCAAGCAAAGCCAGTTCTCTTCTAATACTTTTCAAGAAGCCCCACTCTGTCACTCATCTGTCCTTGAGTGTACAAGAGGTAGCTCCCAACAATATAAAGATTCTGTTACTAAGAAACAAGGAGACAATGGATTTCGGGGAGACAACTTCCTGCCACAAGGAACAAACTTTTAAAAAATTATTTCTTCAAAAACATGTTTAGAAGTGAAAAGGAAAACACCAAGAAGAAAATTAAAAAGTGAATAAAATGAGTGCAGTTTAATTAGTTTTCATATTTTAGAATAAGACAAGCTAGTGCTCAGAAAAGTCTAAGCTAGATATCGCTGCTTTGATTTTATAGTTTTTGAACTTGAACATGTTTTCAAAGGTAATTGAATCACATGTTCTCTTTTTCTTCTTTGGGATTGGAACCTCCGTAAGGGGTTAAAATACAATCCCCAAAGATTACAGTTGGTACAGGGGTCACAAAGATGATTAAGACATAATCCCTGCCTTGAGTAATAGGCAATCTAGTGGGGAAGGCGAATAGATACAGAGACACTTCTAGTGCGGGGTGAGGAGTGATCTGACAGAGGTGAGCTCAGGGTGAGAGGGAGACCACATACTACAGGAGCCTGAGGAAGCATGAGTAGGGGAATAGCATCAGTAAGGGGAGAGGAGGTGGAAATTGAGCTGAGTCCCAAAGGATCAGTTGCAGGGGAGGGTATGGATATATATGTGGGGAAGGGAGGAGGTGGTAGGAGGATAGAATTAGTTAGCTAAAGAGAAGAACAAATGGACAGAGAACCTGCCCAGCAAGAATGCAGAGTATGTGAAGTCTAGCAAGTGAAAAGGAGCACTGTTTATTTAAGGGCTTTGCCTGCTCTTATGTCTGTCCTCAGTTGGGAGTGACTAAACAGATGAAAGTGGAGAGGAAGCCACTGGGACTAGATCATAATGAGCCTTTGGGTCAAACGAATTGATTTTTCCGTTATGCTTGAGTGCAGGAATCACTGGAATACTTGAAGCGGGATGTGATATGCTTAGACTTGCATTTCAGAAAAATGATTATAGAGAATGGGTTGAAGGTCAGCAAAATTCAAAGAAAAGAGTACTAGAGAGGCACATTAAATAAGAAATGATGAGGGCCTAAACAAAGTAAAGAACAGTAAGTGACTTGCCAGTCCTTAAGGAGGAAAAAGGGGGAAGCAACTACAATATTTGGCATAGACTGAATCAGGAAGTGGGGAAAATGGGGGAAAGAAAAGAGGAGGATGCCCTAGTTTCTGCCCTGGACAACTATGTGAAAAGTATTACTCTTCACTAAGATATGGGAACAAGATGGAAGGTGTGTTCAGTTTTCTGTGAAATGGTGTTAAGATGCTAGTTGGGGTGCTGTGGCTCACGCCTGTAATCCCAGCACTTGGGGAGGCCGAGGCAGGCAGATCACGAGGTCAAGAGATCAAGACCATATTGGCCAACATGGTGAAATCCTTCCTCTACTAAAATGCAAAAATTATCTGGGTGTGGTGGTGTGTGCCTGTAGTCCCAGCTACTTGGGAGGTTGAGGCAGGAGATTGCTCGACCCTGGGAGGCGGAGGTGGCAGTGAGCAGAGATCACGCCACTGCACTCCAGGCTGGTGCCTGGGGACAGAGTGAGACTCTGTCTCAAAAAAAAAAAAAAAAAAAAGATGCTAGTTGGACATTCACATGGAACTAGAGAGAATTTGAACTTAGGAAAAGAACTGGGCAGGAGAAACAAGCTTAAGATTAGTCTTAAGCCACGCTGTGACTAAGCCAGCGTGAGTGTGTAGGGTGAAAGGACAGAACTAGAAACAGGAGGATGAGTGAATAAAGGAGACAGAGAAGGAACCAAAAACAAGGAGTAGTGAAACTAGGTGACAGTAGTATTGTTGGAAAAAAAAAAAAAACCACATTTCAAATACTGTAGATCTCAAGTAAAGTAAGAGCCAACATACTTATTGGATTTAGCCATAAAAAGATCATTGAGGACCAATGCAAGGTAGCTTTAGTGGAAAGATAGGATGAGGAGTGAATGAGTATCAGGGAAGATAAATATAAAATACGTTCAAGCAATGATGCTCATTGGGTTAGGGAGAAGTTAGACTTTAACTTTTTGAAAATAGAAGAGTCATGAGAAAGTTTAAATGCTGATGAGAAAGAGCCATACAAAGGTGAGAGACAGTTAGAAGAAAGAGAGGGGATGCTGAAGCAAGCTTCTGAGAAGTCAGCAGTAAGAAGAATTTGGGAAACATGTGACAGAATTAGCCTTGAACCTCTTGTGCAAGAGGAAGAAAGAAAACCTGGATGAGTGTGGCTAAAAGCCCCTAAGTGCTGGGAGAGGAGAGCAAGGACAGCAACTCTAAGTCTCAATGGTTTCTAATGGGTAATTGAGGCATGAGTTGCTTAGTAACAGATCCTGCATCAGCCTTGCAGCCCCATGAGACTGAAGATTTCGAATTTGTACTTCCTCCAATCCATGTGGCTATGCCATTTTCTCCATTAGTGCTCTGCTCAGCAATTCAGGTGTAAGGTAGCTGAGGAGGACAGTTTGATTTACACAGGGTTGAAGTTCTCCCAAATGGGCTTGAAGGGAGAACAAGGGGACAAGGAAGGACAAGAGACCTGTTGGTTTGGGCAATAAAGTGTCTACACTGGAAAGAGAATGAAGACATAAGACCAATTAGGGTAATTTGTGAGGTAGGCATGAGATGAGATCTTGTTGATATTTAAAAATTAAAGTCAAAATGAGAAGCGAGCTGTAAGTTTCATTGCAGAGGAGCTTAGTAATACTGTGATTTCCCTCTCAAGTTCAAGACTGAAAGATGTTATGTAATTGAATATTAAATTGTTATTGTTTTATCCAAAATGAATTAGTCTCATATGAATAATTAAATATTAGAAGATATTCATATTTAAAATATGGTCTCAAGTGCTTAACACAAATTTTTAAAATCAAGTTTAATAACTATTTTTTTAATGTAGCATTAAAGTTATAGCTGATTTTGTCTGATGTTTGAGACTTTTAGTTGTGCTATTGTTTCAAATCCCCATTTTGATACCCAGTTAATCTTTTTTACTTACAGGGAATACCCAGGTTAATCTTTTTAACTTTCAAGCTATTATTCTACTTCATAGGCATATAGTTATTGCAGTGGAGTCCAGAAAACTTGGTGGATGATGTTGCAGTGTATATATCAAACTGCAATAATCTTAGGTTCTGTTAGATAATTTTAGTAATTTAATTTAAAATTTAAGATTACCCATTTTAGGCCCTGTAGTAACAGAATAACTTCTTCAGAGATCCGTTTTCTCAGCTGTAAAATCAAGGGACTAGATTGCTTGTTAACCCAAATTCTATAATTCTTTATTTTAATCTTGTTTTCAATTTTATCTCAACCTCATGATAATTCTAATATCAATCAATTTGCTATGCACACTTACAAATTCTGTAACTTGATCTCTAAGCCTTCTACATTGGCACAAAAGGAAGGCCATTGGCCAGAAGAGAAATCAAGTGACTGTATGTGGATAGTTAAAAAATATCTGACATACTGGAAAAAAAATTCAAGATGCAAGACTCACTGTTGTATAATTTGGTGATCAAAACACTCTTTTCTTAGACTAAATATCTAATAATAATTGATTATTATAACCTATATTTTACCTTAAAATCAGCAATACCTGTAGGATGGTTCTCATGAAGGAATTATAGTTCAGGACTTGTACGGACAAGGCTGCACCTTCAGAATTAAGTATTTTATTTTAGCAGAATCCAATGTGAGAATTGCCATTTCTTTCAAGAAAAGTGCTGAAGACACTATTTGCACTTCAGATGTTTTCAAATGGCATATTTTGAAGACTGGGTTGAAACCATTGTTATAGTAAATAGTTCCAATGTTTCTTTCTCTTAAGACTGCATAAAATACAGTACTACTGATACTTTAAATATTTCAAAAATACACTAAATGTAGTGTCTTTAAATGATCTTCATAAAAAATGACTGTGTATCTTTAAATAAATAAAGAAAATCTTAATTTTAAGAACTATTTTTCATTTATTTTTAAAACTTAAAGTTTTGAATTAGTGAGTTTCAAGCATGGTACAACTTATCACTTCTCTAGATTTAGAATTCAGATTCTTATTGGTGACTATTAGTTAGAAGGGTCTCCTATTAAGCAAATTGGATTCTTTTTATTTTTAAGAATTTTATTAATGTAGTCTTTTTGGATGCTTTGAAAAATAAAGAAGCTTTCATCTTTCTTCTAATTTATAAATGTTTTGTTTATGTAATAAGTAGAAATTTAACATTTTTCTAGAATTTTAAAATAAATTTGTAAAACTAAGATAATATTTTTATCGTTTTAAGCTAAATAACTTTAAAACATCTTTATGGCAGAATGTGTATACTAGTATGGCAACTTCAAAAAACGGATATTTCTTTTATTTTTATTTCTTCGTTTGTTAATAGTCCTTGTTAAGAAACATGAAACTCACAATTTAAGATTCACACACATATGTGCATACACACACACGGATTCCTCAATTCAAATTTTTAATATAAGATTTGTGACACTGACAATTTTTGTCAGAACATGTCAAAAGCTCTAAAATATATCATGCCTTGGACCCTTTAACCCTTGAATTCTATTCCAAGTAGTATAACCCAAGAAAACAAGAAAAATGTTTCGGTACAAAGAACTTTAGCAGTGTTATGTGTGATATTAAAAAGTGGCAACAATCTCAATGTCCAATAAGAGGGGGCATAATTAAGTAAATTATGGTTCAATAGTAGTGTGGATTACATTGACAAAAAGATGATGAATATAAATTGCTAAGAAAAAATATGATAATCTGCTTATGAAGTAATGTAAAATGAGAGTACAGAATTAACATAATATAAATTATGCTTACATGTAAAAAAAGACTTCAGAGGCAAAAATTTGAATAGGCAATATGTAAAGGTGAAAGTATTTCCTTTTTAAAATACTTTAAATTTGATATAATAGTAAACATATTTGTAATATAGAGCTTTTAAAAAATGTCAACTGTATGATGAATAAACAAAGTTCATTTTTGTTCTGTTTTGTTTTTGTTTGTTTGTTTGTTTGAAGTGGAGTCTGACTCAGTGTGTCACCCAGGCAAGAGTGCAGTGACACAGTCCTGTCTCACTGCAACCTCCTCCTCCCGGGTTTAAGCATTTCTCCTGCCTCAGCCTCCCAAGTAGCTGGGATTACAGGCACCTACCACCATGCCCAGCTAATTTTTATATTTTTAGTAGAGTTGGGATTTCACCATGTTGCCCAAGCTGGTCTTGAACTCCTGGCCTCAAGTGATCTGCCCAACTTGGCCTCCCAAAGTTCTGGGATTATAGGCATTAGCCACCGGGCCTGGCCAGGTTTCATTTTAGTAGTAACAGTATGGTCATAATTTTCACTATATATATATA